>NC_139583.1:22405392-22615392 GCF_946808225.1 Silurus aristotelis
ACAACCTCACCCCACAACTCCAAGAACAACAAAAAGGTCATTGTGGACTTCTGAATACCTTAAAACAGACACTACCCCATCAACATACATCAATATCACTGAAGGAAAGCATGTCTCTAGCTTCCTGTTTCTGGATGTCTAAGGATCTGTTTTAAAACTATAACACCATTCAGAATAGGAAGGAGCAGCATCTTTACTTCCCTCAGCAGACTGAGGAAAAGCTGTCTGTCACCCCAGATATTACAAGTTTCTGTTACTGCTCCATTGATCTCACCCTGACTCAATCACAGTTTGCTATGGCAGCTCCATTGTGCCTGAAAGCAAAGATCTTTGAAGGTCTAAGCACATCACTGTGCTCAACTTTCAGCCATTTAACATCTTTATGACAGTAGATCATGCAACATGGGGACTTCTTCTGTCCACATCAGAACCACAGGATCAGGGCCAGCTTTTTATCCACAACAATTACCTTGCTGAACTCTACAGTAAACGGTTAGAGCTCTTACTGCATGTAACCATACTTACATATTCCATATTGTAAATCATGTATTATATCTACAGTATATAATTGTGGATATATTGTCTAAATCTCTGGTGAACTAGCAATGTATATACCCATGTTTTTTTTTTTTCCTGGACAGTAAATCAACCAATTCTCTGGGGGGTCGCACAAGCCAGTGCATTGCTCATGCAAGCTTATTGCTGGTCCTAAGCCCAGATAAAATGGGAGGCATGCATCAGGAAAGGGTAGCCAGTGTAAATCCTGTGCCAAATCAAATTTGCAGACCAGTGAGCAGGTGTGGTGACCCAGGAGTAGTTGAAGTATAACATGATATTTATTATCAATGGATAAGCTGGGTTTGGTAATATATACAATGAACATATTTCTTACATATATTTATGAATTGCACATAGTGCATTTTATCCCTATTAGATTTCTCCTGTTATAAGCGAATATTGTTATATAACAGTTATAATAAGGTAAAACATCTCCTCACTGCTACATGCACACACTCTATACCCATAGTCGTGTTATTCATGTACTTTATATATAGTTACATATTCAACATTCAACATTGTTTATTTTCACAGTGCTACTATATTAAACGTCTGGTAGATGCTAAATGATATTTGGTTTCTAGGATCCTGTTTTGTGCAATGACAATTTACAGTGATGTTACATCTATCTATCTACTGTATCTATCCAGATTGATATGGTCTAAGCTTATTCAGTCAGACCTGGATATTTTTTAGCTGAGCTGTGAGAAGAATTTTTTTCTAAATGTGGAAATACAAGCATGTTATAAAATGATGCAAAACTGTAACACTTGTTAGCTGTTTTACACCACTCAAGTTGGCCATCTGCATTAGACAGCTCCATGACTGCGAAATTATAGCAAAAGACGCATGCAGAATTAATGATTTTTTTAGAGATACATTAAACATGCACAAATAACAACACAAAGTAGCAATTAGCTGTTTTATGCTGCTTATGCTAAAACACAACAATGCACACAATAGGCTTTACTGTGCAAATATTTATGTGAGATCAATCAATAGAATAAAATAGAATAGTTCATGCATTTAAAAGTTGAAAAGTAAAATACTAAACATGCAAACAGGATGCATCAATTAAATGGTAGAATCTGAATAAACAAAAGTGGACTGATCTGCCTGGTCATTACCTTAATCAATTTTACAGGCTGTCTAAGAAATGGCAGCTCTATCTCTCTCCCACTAATGTTAAATGAATTGAGCCACTAAGTCGCATTACAAACAACAACAACAACGGGCAAATAAATTGAGTACAACAGTTTTGTAAAGGTTTTACAAAAGCATCTATAATGAAGCTGTGAGTTGTAAAAATGTGATCTTTGTAGAACATATGTTTCCTCTAGTCTACTATCAGGCATGAAATGTGTCTGGTAAAATGATGTAAGCGGAGTAACTTGGGCTGCTAGGTGTTGTTCAGGGGAAAGTGGAGAATGGTGATTCTAGAGGTAAACCAAGCTGACCTAAAGCTGCATTGCATAGATCAATAAACAGGAATACTTGTCTAAAGCTTTTGGTATAAGAGTATCCACTTTTAGATAGAATATGAAACATATAGAAAAGGAAAATTATTTTATCCGCATAGGAATGATGTATGGATGCTGATATTGTCTTGTTTCCAAAATTCAAGATGTTTTAGACATTTTCACATGCAGCATCAATAAGTAACATAGAGAGTTTTTTTATATATATAACTCAAAAAATCTCTCTTGAAACATGTCTACTTGTAAGCTTTGCTATTGATAGACACTTTCTGAGGGGCGACAGTATTTTCAGATTGAAATCATACAGTACTTGGAGAAGCTGATGTTTTTCAGCTAGTGTGGGAGACAAGTGTTACTTCATAGACATCTTTTTTTTATCAAAGTAGGGTTTCAGCATAGGATTCTTTATCAGATACCAATTTAGTTCTCTATTCAGCACAAAATCCTGTTCTATATTACTGTATTGAGTAAAGCATTCTTAATATTACCTTCTAAAATGCCATTAATACTTAATTGTTTTACTGAGTTTGTTAAGCTAGCATGAATGGTTGATATCATAGATACTTTAGAAGCCTTAAATTATACTTTACATTTATTATATATTTTCTGGTAAAACATCAAATTGTTCCCCACCTAATGAACTATGAAGACCCTTCATAGGGTACATTTACAGCAGATGAAGATTTTTATTCTAAGATTTTTTAACAGTGTAATTTAAACTGAGACTTAAATACTAAATCTCACTATTGTCTAACTGTAACTAATGCGCTACAGCACAGTTGTATAGTAGCAGCCTACAATTTCAGCAAACCCTGGAGTCAGTTACCATTCTGCATTTTTATTTTTTGTGCAACAGAATAATAGCAGTTCTCGACTCTATTCAACCATGTGAGACAAGAGAGCTATGTTAAATGTCGATACTGCAAAAGTGTATCATATATGATTACTTTTCTCTGTGGGTATAAAGCACTTTTTGATAGTCAATGAGCCTTGTGCAGAAGGCAACTATTTGAAAGCTCTTCATGGTACATGAAATGTGTAGTGACACCAGCAAGAGTTTAGTGCTCCATTTGCAACCAGTTACACTTCAATAAAAAAAAAAATATGAAAAGCTCTTTGAAAAAATGTTAAATGAAAATTAGGTGCTTTACTTGCATTGGTACAAACGATCCTAGACAGAACTCATGTCTGAAATTGAAAGTTTGCCTAATTGTGTCCCATTTGTTCACAGTGGGGGTCTGAAAACATTAGTCAACCTATGTGCTCATATTCCAATAAGTAACAACACTACAAAGTAATGTATATCTTAAAGATAGATTAACTCAACGACAAGCGTTGCTTTTAAAGATGAAATAGCTCTATTTACCACCTCTCTTTTTTTTGTAATTTATTAATTTCCTACTTTTTCATTTCAGTTTTTTGTTTACTTTTTTCTTTAGTATATGTTTTATTCTACTGCCAAATTATTAGTTTTTTTGTTAATTAACTGTATTAAATAATTTATTGCTTTTTGTGATTTAATTGAAATGTTTTGAATTGTCAGCTCATAATCACTCCTGTCATAACATAAACGAGGTATTTTACAAAGACAAAACACAATAAAACTATATAATTTACAACTGAATCTATATAACAAGGCACTGGATGAGCAATGACATCCCAGTATAATGTAGGTAATGCATATCAAGTTGTTGGAAATTATTTGCCTTGTACCTTTGGGCTTATAGGCTAATAAGCATTTCCAAACAGCCTGAGATGTATGTGAAATTAATGTGTCTGTCCAGGGTGTCCCCTGCCTTGTGACCCAAGTTGTCTGGGATATGCTCCAGACCCTCACACAACTCTGTTTAAAAAATGTATATATAGTAACCTGAATCATAAGTCATACTTAATATGCAAACCACAGAAATGATTGAATGGGTTGTAGGTGTTCCTATGATGAGGTAAAAAAAAAAATAGATAGTAAAAGTCTTTGGCCAAGTCTAAGTAGTTCCCATTCACAGTTGACGTATTTTTAAATATTTGACTGAATGGCTTATTCAAAGTTGGTTGGCAGTGTACAATGTGTCAGGGACTTTCAGAGATTTTTTAATAATAACAATAATAATAATAATAAAAAATGCAATCACATATAAGGAGTTGGCATTTTATTTATTATTATTATTATTAAAAAATCTCCAAAAGTCCCTGCCACATTGTACACTGCCAACTTTTTATTAACCAAAAAGTAAATTCAGTATAGACAATAAGCATGAAATTTTGACCACTCTAATTATGCATTTGTATCATGCATTTGTCTGCTAAATTATTTTTTTCTATAAACTTTCACTTCTTTACCATTTAAATGTGTCTACTGTCATAGCACAATTAGAGGCCCAGTTAATAGAGCAATGAATACAAATGCTTATTTTTGGTGAAGCACTTAATATTTGTTTAATTACCATTCTGTTCCATTACATTCTGTATTTAGTGGTTACTGTCCCTTAAACGAGCTTTTAAAAAAAGTTTAACTGTCAGTGCATAATATATACTATTAAGGCAGAAAGGTATTTAGATTCTAAAAACCTTTTTTATTAATTCCAAAAAAAAGACAAAAAGCCAGACAAATTTCTGATTTTACTGGATGGAATTATGATCCATTGTTAAAACGAGGGATTTCTCAATTCTCCTGGTAGTAGAACTAAAGTTGGTAAAGTGGCATGAAGAAGCACTTCAATAGGCCAAAATTTTGCAATGTTCACACATGTAACTAGAAAAATATCATAATAACATTAACTGGATTATAAATATGACCAGTTTGATCTGAGTAAAAAAAAAAAAAAGAAAAAGTTGGTATCCAACAGCTCCTACTGGTTTAGGCCTCCACATCCAAACACGTTTAACTGCTAATATTGAGGAGGTGAGTAAACTGACATTTTAAAAACATCTGAATCCTGTCCAAATGGAAACATAACCAAGCCTTAATTTGGGCTTCAATTAATTAAGAAGCTCCTGTCATTATTAAGGATAATGACCTTCTTTGAATAGTTTAATACTGATTAGCTGTAAATGCAGTCAAGATTTCATCAGTTGCTTTCGGTAGATCATTGTGATGGACTTTATTATTTGAATTATTTAATGTACTTAAGTACAACTTTTAAATTTTTAGGATGTGCCTATAAAATTCCAAATTTTTTTATTTTTTTTTTACAAGTCTTTCAAATGGCCGTTTTACAATTCTCCTCTCCACCCCACTTCTGCCTTTCAGATTAAGTACATTCGTCAATCTAATTTAGCAATGCTGATCTCACTGGATTACACAGCACTGTCATATGTGAGAGCACCATGCATCACTCAATGTCAGGGCTTGTGTTTTTTTTTTTTTTTTTATCTAAAATGATAATCAAAAACAGAAATAGAAAATTTTTTTTAAAATGGATTTTTATTTTTTAAAGTATGATCTGCAAAGACAGTTGAATAGCGAAAGAGTGAACTTTGTTTTCATCAGCTAACCAGAAGCAAGTAGTCACTGTAGAAAGGTCAGAAAAAAGGAACAAGAAAACATGTGGAACTTTAAATGCATTGCCCAAAATAAAAAAATAGATTTCCAATGCATTCCGCTACTCATGCGAGTCTCAATTCAAAGGTTCAGAGTTGCATTTGCACAAATTTTCCTTTCAAGTTGGACACTTTATTTAGTCATCTGCATTTCTGTTAAACTCATCAGAATCTAATTTCAAAGGAGATATTAATACCCCCCTTTGAACACTCACCTCTAACATAGTCCAAGTTATCAAAATCATTCAGTCATTCTCTCTGCGTGCTTCACAACTCTGCACTTTCAATTTCGCCACTCATGCCTAGCCAATATAGCACCTCGCATGCTCACTGTTTGCTCTTACCATGACTAGGTGGGACTGATGAAGAAGTTATAACATGAAGCCTTTATAGAGGGTTGCACTACTAGGTACAAACCTATGTAAAACACTGGCAGGCTTCTTGGATCTGAAAAAAGCTCAGCAAAAATGTCAAACTAAATTGTCTGTTAGAGATTGATTGTATGTGCTTGTACATGAATTATATACATATTAATAAAACTGTGGTGGCATGCTTTAAGTGTTTGAGGGGTCTAGTTTCCAGCTGTTGTCAGTCACCAAATGCCTCCAATGCCCAGTGATCAAATGCCTCATATTACTAGTGATCAAATGCTTCATAAATGCCTCATCAGCAATGCCTTCTTGCTGACAAAAGTAAAACTCAAGTTGCAGTTAGGGGCTCTTTCAACTATTTTAGGAAAAACTACACCATGTCGTTTTGTTGTAGGCATTCTTATGAACATATTACATATATAATTTGTAAAAGCCTTACAGCATGGCGTATATTATCTACAGGATCAGGGGTAGCATTCCCATTTTACTGCTCCGGGGTCTGCGGTGCTATCATCTGCAGGTTACTTTTTTGTGTGGATGTTCTCCCTGTGATTCCAGGTTTCTCAGGCTTCCTCTGTTAGGCCATGAATATACAAGCATTCAGAATGGTAATGCCACATCCCCTATCTAAGTGTATGTATGGTGTGCTGTGATGTATTGGCATCCCAATCTGTTTGAATCTTCCTGCTTACATCAAGTGTTACTAAAATATAGTCTTTGGATAAGTCATGACCTGGTCAGGATAAAGGATAAAGATCTTTGGTGCATATGAAAGGCTAAATGGCAAATATTACAACCCCAAATTTACTACTGTGTTAATGCTTGGTAAATGTAATCCCTGAATCCGATTTTGTATAAGGAATCAAAGCATGGTGTAATGCTTTCACCTAATGTCCTTGTTTAGTACAAATATTCTATCACCAATGCTTCTATTAAAATATCCCTGTACATCAGTCTACCATCTCATTCAGCTTCTGTACTTTCTTTGATTTTTGTTCGATGCCTTGCATTCCTAGGAAAGACTTCCCATTTAGATCAATCATAATTTCTAGTTAATTCAAACTACTCATGTTTGTCATTTTGAGGATATTAAAGTAATCCTACAATCGCCATTAGACATGCAATGTTAGCACTCTCAAACTCTTCAAAGCAACTGAGGCCTCTGGCTTTAATTTGGAAACGTCTCTAGGTTATGTATGTAACCCTAGAGCCTCGAGGGAATGAGACTCAACATCTTGTTCCCTCAGGGTACTAGGTTATATATGTAACCTTGAGACCTTCCCTTTCAGGAACTCGAGCTGCATCGGTACGCTTTGGGAACGAGAGTCCAATACCATCCTGACTAGTGTAAATGAGCACAGCTAGGTCAAAGGACAGAGGTGCCAGGAGTGGCACAGAGGTCAAGGTTGTAAAACCTGGCAAAGGTGAGTGGGGTGGACCAGCCCACAGCGTTGCAGAGGTCTTGGAGGGACACTCCAGAGGACCAAGCCTTGGAGGCTGCCACACTCCAGGCCACACCTCTGCTTATTAGCAGGAAGTCCTCTCTTGAATGCCTGGAGCCTGACAGGTTGTGAGATGACCAAGGGCACCTTAGGGAAATTACCCACAATAGGGTGAAGGAGGGCACTGAACTCTAGGAAAGAAGGGGCTACCGAACGGCCTGTAAATCACCTACTTACCTCAGAGAGCAGATAGCCAGCAAGAACGCGGTCTTAACGGACAAGTGCTTTCACGAAATCTTGGCCAAAGGCTCGAAGGGGGGCTCAGAGAGAGCCTCCTACACTACGGAAAGGTCCCACCCAGGCACTCTTGGATGCACCAGAGGCCTCAGAGTCCAAAAGAAAAGAAAACACGTCCGGAGTGGGTCTCTGTCCAGTGAATGCCCTGGCATGTGGCGTGATGTGCCGAAACGGCAGACGCATAAACTTTAATGGTGGTTAAATGGTTTTAATCTTTTAACAGACAAACAGACAAAACATAAAATTTACACAGAGCACTTCATGAACAAACAGAAGCTGAAGCCAGCTTCTCTCCATGTGCGTTTTGTGACGTCAACCTGCCGGTGACAGCCTGCCTTTAATTTTGACTGATTAGACTCATTATTTAGACCATGGACAACGCAGTCGCATTTCCAAAACGTTCCGACGCAGCTCGAGTTTCCTCAGGGAACAACAGATCTTGGTTGAGTGTTTCAACTTGCTAGAGTGGATGATTTGCGCTTAGCTATCTGCAGTGTGTGTTGCTTTTTTCACTTATCTCTTCTCTAAAATTACACAAATCTCTGAAACAAAGCTCTGACTTTCACTATCCATTTATCATTACCAGATTAGACTACAGTTTAAGATACTATCAGTGTAACTGTTTGCTGGACTATTTTGTATTTTTATTGTTATTCATACATTCATTCATTCATTTTCTCCCGCTTATCCGTAATTCGGGTCGCGGGGGCAGCAGTCTAAGCAGGCCCCCGCCTTCGACTGCTGCCCAATCCTCACAGCACCGTCCCTTACGGTCCCTCCTGCAGGTGGTAAGCCCACAGGAAGGCGGCCCCACGTCACTCCGACGTCACGGACCTTTATATTTCTCTCGTAAGGGACCCCCGGAGCATAGAGGGTTAAGGGCCTTGTTCAAGGGCCCAAGAGTGGCAGCTTGGCGATACCGGGGCTTGAACCCCAGACCTTCCGATCGGCAACCCAGCGCATTAACCGCTGGAGCCACCATTACCCCTGAAGCTTATTATTCGGTGATCATAAAGCGAAAAAACTGTAGACATTAAGTACATTACAAACTAATGTACATTGGCTAAACGCAATGTTGGTGACAGACACATGAAAACAAAGTTGGGCTTTGTTAGGATTGTGGACACAGACTACCTTATATCTCCCACAACTGCTTCATCACCTGTCACATTCACAATAATAAGCAGTTGTATACTGTATATTTCTACAGTTTACTGATATCCATGATTATTTTTTATTGTTTAACAGAGTTGTGCTTCAGATCCAGATTATGGTGTTTCATGTTTATGCTTCATGTTATTTAGTGTTTTTATTTATTTTTTTTTATCCTTGTTTCTTTGTTTTGTTCTATTGCACTGTAATTATACTTTCTGCACTCGCATTTGCTTCCTGCTCTTACTTACATGACAAATAATAATAACAGTAGAGCAATATATGTAATTATTACTTTATATACAGTATGTGGCAAGATGAATAGACAAAAGGTTAAATGGTTATTTCGTCCATAAGAAATTTGCCCTTTACAACATCAAATAACTGCAACCATATGTTCACAAGCTTTCAAAAGAAAACATTACACGTGTTAAATCAACTTCCTGTTTTATGTAGAAAACCACAGTGATTTCGCAGGCCTGCAAACATGCTACAGTAGATCCAGGAGTATCGGTTTAATCTTTGTTTATCATTCCTTGTGTCAGTCAACATGGTCTTATCAATGGTGTGTAAAGAGTGTGTTTGTCCTGAACATCAGTGCTGACACTTGGGACATTTTCGCTTCTGCTGTTATAGTGAGATAAGTGCAGGGAGGGCAATTGTTGATTTTACAGATTTAGTGTCTGATGTTAGTTTCTTAGGTGATAGTATACAACAAAAGCATAATGTATAAAAAATTGTTTTTATTCATTTGTTTATTTATTTATGAAAGATTCATTCATTCTTTTTCTTTTACTGGTTTAAGCTTATCTCTTTTACAGTTTGCTTTCAAATACTTATTTTATTCACTTAATACAGGACTCCATTTTATGTATGTATGTATGTATGTATGTATGTATGTATGTATGTATGCATTTATTTATTTATTTGTATTGAATGCAAGCTTTTGATTGTCTAGTTCCTGAAAACATTATGCTTTTCAGCTCATTCAAGCACTACTGGTGTTTACTAGTGTGTCAGTTTCTATTTTTGCTTGGGCATTATTTTGTGTAGGGCAGCATGGTAGCACTACAGGTAGCACAGCTCCACCATTCATTTAACTTGAGCTCAGATTTGTGACTATGTGGAATTTCATATATTCTCTCAGTGTCTAGGTTTTTCTCCAGCTTCTCTAGTTTTCTCCCAGAAACTGTTTCTGAATGTGTCCTGCAGCTGATTGGTGGCCTATCCGAGTTGCCTTGTATTTCTAGTGTGTGTTCCTGAAAAAGACCCTAGATCCTTTGTGACCCAGACCAGAATATAGTGGTTATGGAAATTGAGTGAAAGGATGATAAATTGAATATACTGTATGAAGTAACTATTTTTGTGTCTATGGTTTCAGTATAAGCAAACCTTAATATAACTTTGAAGCTCTGCTTCGGATATGACACTACTTTTGTTACAAGTTTGTTAGAAGTTGTAAAATTATTATTCATATTTTCTAATTGCGTGAAATCACAGAACACATGACATCATGCAATACAGAACGAGACAGGCTGATGTTTTTAAGACAAACCAAAAAAACAATTACCAAAATTGAGAATTCTGGTTGCATGATATTAAAATTAAATACTTGCCCTTTCTCCTGTTGGTAGAAACCCAACAGGTAGTCAAGGGAAATACTAACATAATAACAAAAAATAATATATAGTTTTATTTAAAAGATAGAAAGGGCAGAAAAAGCAACAAAAAATACTTAAACTACTTAGAAATCCACTGAATTTCTCAACTCTACCACTCACCACTGATTGCCTGTGACCCTATTCCTGGTCAGCAGCCTCAGCAGTACCTATCGCCCCACAAGTCAGTCAACCTTACTCTCCCTCCACTTGCACAGAAAAAAAATAAAAATGCAAATTTTAATCCTGTCTTTCCTGTATTTTACCTGCTGCAGCCATGTTGCTACAGCTTTTCCTTTACCCTAATCATACACTTCACCAGTGTCCACAGCGTGACACAAGAAGTGTTAAATATTTATGATATATAACACTACATACGTGAATTATTATAATAATCATAATAATATTAATAATAATAATAATACTATGAAACAACAATTGATTTCTGATTAGGGCTTAGTGACATAATAGCATGACAGAATTACACAGTACGCATATACTCCATCATTTTAGATTTTGAAACGAAGAATTAGCAATTAGACACAAAAGGCATTTATCATGCAATGCAAATGATGTTGAACTTATTGTGCTGCTCATGATGCAAAGGGTATGACTTGTTATCTAGTTCAGTGCTGCTCTTTCTTTTGCAGTGACATTTTAATAGTAGTTTGTCTGCAAATTTGCTCTTTGTATTCAAAGAAAAAACAAAGCTATTTTGTCTTTTGTTTGAAAAATTTATCAAGCAGATAATTAGGTACAGTGGCATGTCCTTCTGTGACATGTTAACTCTACAGAAGGAATGATTTATGATTGACGAATGTATCTACTTTTTTTAGTTTAAGCATAGGTTTGTATAATATTTCCAAATTAGCTGAATAAAACATGACACACCATCACATGTACACCTTTCATAGTTATGTCATTGTGACTCATTGTAGTGATTTGATTTTGTTTGTAATTTTATTTGATTTAGCAATCATTTTGACATGAATTTGACATGATGTATAGATCACCTCGATTGTACATTATCTTAACTCTGTAAGAATGAGAGAAAAGAAAAGAGCTCGTTAAAATGTCCTTGTATATACAGTATATCAGTTTTAAATTGCAGTGGAGCATCTGCAATAGAATTCCTTATGTATGAGTTGTTACTATAGGAACAATAAAGTATTGTGACAAGGGCAAATATTATAGGCCTATCTTTTATGTTAAAACCAGATTTTGATTTTCAGAATTTAGTCATGCTGTGGTATATGTATAACATTGGATAATATTAATAGCGGTAACATCAAAAATATTATTATGCATCATTACATCCCAATAATGACTTTCTTGGGTGCAGTCTATGAGACATTTCCTCTCCATGTGTTCCCTGTAAATATGAGTGAATACTTTTCATCTTGCTAGTCATGTTATTTTTTTTTTTTGGCACATGCCTGCCATCTATCTGCATTTGAAGGCTAATGTTGAAGACTTCGGCCTAGTAATGGACATCCTCTTCAAGCTTCATTAATCTATCTGAGGAAGCATATGGCCTTCATTAGTGTGCCTTATGGTTACATATCACTATCTCTGTGATACCCATGACATTATTCGTACTACATACACACTGCTATGGTGAGGGATATTAAAGCAGAGAATTAATTTTTCTTCTCCAACATGCACTTGGACAAAAAAGTAGGTGTGTTTTTTGTTGATACATTCACACAGACACAATAAAATAGGTATAATTAACATTAAAATTTTATTAAAGAATAATTTATTTAGTATCTATTATACTCCTAGCTGGTAACCAGATGCACTAACTGGTGCTCCTCACATTACTGCCACCCAGGTGCTAAACTGAACATTACATAGTCCCTGGGTGGGGTAAGGAAAAAGGAGCTCAGGCAGTGGGAAATTATCACTGCAGCTCCTCACCCTCACAGAAAAGAAATGGCAAAATAAGTGAAGTGTACAGCTTTAATTTTTGTGGCTATGCTGATCTATTCCTTGTCTTTCAAACAACAGCAACAGCAGCAAAGCTTTGCACCACAGATCTCACACGATCTCATGACTGCACCATGATGCTTACTAAAACCACTTCATCTGGCATCCCATACCATACTCCACCTTGTCACATTCTTCAGAGCCATTGTATAGTTGGCTACACTGTGGGAGGATGCAGGCATGAGCATGGACTCAAACAGCACGTCCACAACCTGATCTGCACTACCAAACTAAACCACACCCTTGACTTGGGATCAAAATCAGTTTTGGTCAGGAACATAAAGTGGATGATTGACTAAAAACATTGTTGGGGGCAAGTGTTGACTAGGTTGTCCTAAGCTTTTTATTTGCATGAGCACCAACCTGGAGTCTAATCATATCAAGATCTTCACTGCTGTACATCATGTAACTGAACAGCCATTAAGAGCAAATGCATGAGCATTTTGTTATAAGTGACTTCATTAAAAGTTTTGTTAAATAGGAAATTGCAAGACATAAAATGTCAAATTTCCTTTACACATTATTCAACTTTGTTAAGTTGGAGTGTGTCATGTGGTTTTGTGAAGCACACAACTACCTATAACCAGCTATGAATAAAATATTCAAACATTTCCTATACAGGCTGTATTTTGTATTCATATTTTTTTTATTGGATGGAATTGGAAACAAAGAGTTAAGAAAAGCAAAAGCTAAAAATCAGCATTAATCCACTCAATTATAATATCTTGTTTAAAGAAGTGAAGAAATGATCCAGCAAATCCAATGTAACGTCAAAACTAATAGGTCAGTGGGTGGTACACCATTATTTACATTCCTACCCTTTCCAGTTTTCTTTGTTGTTATTTTCTGGGGGGGGGGTTTCCACTGTCCAGCTGGTCTCACTTGTTGACCATTACAGTGTATTGCATACAGCAACATGAATAGGAATTATTGTTTTAAACCTGTCAGATAAATGATGATAAATGTCATCAGTGCATATGCTTTGCAAGTGAGATGGAGGAGAAAGAAAAATTCTGGAGTGAGTTACATGAAGTGGTGGAGAGTGTATTTAGGAATGAAAGATTGGTGTCTGAGCAGACTTCAATGGGCATGTTGGTGAAGGAAACAGAGCTGATGAAGAGTTGATGGGGAGGTATGGCCTTAAACAGAAGAATGTGAAATGGCAAATGGTGGTATATTTTACTAAAATGATGGAAATGGCAGTGGTAAACACTTATTTTAAAAAGAAGGATAAGCATAGGGTGGCATGTAAGAGTGGAGGAAGGTGGACACATGTGGACTATATACTATGCAGGTTATGCAAACTGAAGGAGATTGGAGATTGTAAGGTGTTGGCTTGGAAGTGTAGCTTGACAGTATCAGATGGTGGTCTGTAGGGAAGCTTTGGTGGTGAACAAGATGAGGAGGAGAGTGGGGACTAAAAAAAACGATAAGATGGTGAAAACTGAAGGAGGAAAACTGTAGTGTAAGGTTCAGGGAAGAGGTCAGGAGCTCGGTGGTGGTGAAGAGGTGCTGGATGATCGGGAAACTACTGTAGATGTGATAAGGAAGACAGCTAGGAAGGTACTTGGTTTGACATCTGGAAAGGAAAAGGAAGACAAACAGACATGGTGGTGGAAAGAGAAAGTACAGGAAATGCATAAGGAGAAAGAGGTTGGTGAAACAGAATTGGGATTGACAGAGAGATCAGAAAAGTAGGCAGGAGTACAAGGAGATGCAGCAGCAGGTGAAGAAACGTCATATGAGGAGCTGTATAAGAAGTTGGACACTAAGAAAGGAGAACATTATTTGTAAGGTAGTGGATTTTCCTGATTGGTGAGGCATAGAGACAGAGCTGAGAAGGAAGTGCTACAAGTTAGAACAATAAAGGCTGTAGATCACTTTATGTAGAGCACTACAGATGCAATATTTCCTTTGAGAATGTTGATGGAGAAGTATAGAGAAGGTCACAAGGAGTTTAATTGTGTGTTCGTGGATTTAGAGAAAGCGTACGACAGGGTGCCGAGAGAAGAGTTGTGGTATTGTATGAGGAAATCAGGTGTGGCAGAGAATTATGTACGGGTTGCAGGACATGCATGAGGACAGTGTGACAGCAGTGAAGTGTACAGTAGGAACAACAGACTGGTTCAAAGTGGTGTGATTGCATCAAGGATCGGCTCTAAGTCCTTTACTGCTTGCAGTAGTGATGGACAGGTTGACTGTCGAGGTCAAACAGAAGTCTCCATGGACTATGTTGTTTGTGGATGATATTGTGATTTGTGGTGAGTGTAGGGAGTAGGTTGAGAAGAGCTTGGAGAAGTAGGAGAGAAACTTGGAGAAGTGTGTGTGAATAAGAGGGAGGGCAGTGGAGTGGTGCGGTTGCAGAGAGAAGAGGTGATAAAGGTGGAGGAGTTTAGGTACGTGGGGTCAACAGTGCAAAGTAATGGAGAGTGTGTTTTAGAGAAGTGTAGAAAAAAATGCAGGCAGGGTGGAGTGGGTGGAGAAGAGTGACAGGAGTGATTTGTGATAGAAGGGTATCTGCAAGAGTGAAAGGGAAAGTTTATAGGACTGTGGTGAGACTTGCAATTGTTTAGAGACAGTGGCATTGACTAAAAGGATGAACAGGATTAGAAATTACTTTGATAGAGGCACAGTGCATATAGGACATTTTAAAGACAACGTAAGGGAGGTGGGATTGAGATGGTTTGGACATGTGCAGAGGAGGAACATGCGGTATATTGGTAGGAGAATGCTGAGGATAGAGCCACGAAAAAGAAAGTAGACAGTAAGGCCAAGAAAGAGGTTTATGGATTTGGTGAGAGAACACACGCAGGTAGTTGGTTTGAAAGAGGCAGATGTAGAGGACAGGGTAAAATCAAGACAATTGATCTGCTGTGGGGACCTAAAGGGAGCAGCCAAAAGAGGAAGGAGAGGAAGAAGAAGAAGAAGAAGAAGAAGAAGAAGAAGAAAAGAAGAAGAAGAAGAAGAAGAAAAAGACTGTTAAACAGCTGAAACCCTAAAATAATACATCTGTGTATTATTACATTGCATACATTGTGGATAGTCAAGAAGAACAATTTTAAGGTGTAAAGATCCTATTTGGGGGCAGGCAAGAACCTTTATTTCTTTTAGAATGCTGTTGTGTTTAAATGGTTATAACTAGAAGCATTAATTATCCAAAGTACTCTTATAGACTGTGCTGGTTCTCTTTGATGATAAATAAAACACACTTTTCTGTCGAGAATATTCCCACCATGTTATGGGCTGCATGCCAAAGTTTGTGCCATGCATATCAGACTGCGTTGCTTCAGGATTTTATATTTTGTTTATGATGTGCCATGTGTGTTTTGTTACAGTTTATGTCTTGCCTCCACCCATATTATGTAATAGTTTTTTCCCCTCATTTATCCTATTTGTTCTTAGCTGTTGCTGCTTACTCTTTAATTATTGTGTGTTTAAATACCTCTGTGTTTCTGTTGTCACACTGTGAAGTATTATTCAGTGTTTTGTTGCCTGATTTATGAAGCTTTTTACAGCAATCATTTGAGCTAAGAGTCTACCAACCTGCTGTAGGCAAAATATTACTCCAGCAAAATTGCCTCCTTTAAACTATCACTTGAGTAAAAGTATTTGCCTTCAAATGTACCTCAGTATCCAAATTACTATGATTTACTATAGATATTCTCATTCTCTCTCTCTCTCTCTCTCTCTCTCTCTCTCTCTCTCTCTCTCTCTCTCTCTCTCTCTCTCTCTCTTTCTCTCTCTCTCTCTCTCTCTCTCTTTCTCTCGCATTCTCTCTCTCGTTTTACACTCCCACCACACACTCATTCCCTACACTATTAATACAATTCTAAAATTAATAGAAATAATAACATTTTTGTCTAAATAAAAAGGAACGACTGATTTCACAAAATGTAGTTGAGTAAAAAGTAAGATATTTGACTTTGAAATGTAGTGAATTTAAATTTAAAGTCTCTCCAATAGTTCACTTAAGTTTTTTGCAGGGTTTTTTTTATTGTTTGTTTTTTGTGAGAGTTCTCACTATAAGGGAGTGGTGATGCAATAGGGATGCAACACAATTGTATGTTGCATTCTGATACTTCAATCATTTAAATTAATTTTTTTCTCATTAATCTACACTCAGTACATTATAATGACAAACTAAAAACAGAATTTTGGAAATATCTGTGAAAAAACATCCGCGCAGCATGATTCTGCCATCACCATGCTGCACTGTTGGGATGGTATTGGCAGGTGATGAGCGGTGCCTGGTTTCCTGCAGACATAACATTTCAAATTGAGTGCAAACAGTTTAATCTCGCTTTCATCAGACCAGAGAATCTTGTTCCTCACAGTGTGACAGTCCTTCAGGTGCTTTTTGGAAAACTCCAAGCGGGCTTTGATTTTGTTTTGCAATGGGGAGAGGTTTCCGTCTAGCCATTCTGCAATCAAGCTCAGATCAGTGGCGGGCTGCAGCAGTGGTTGTCTTTGTGGTCAGAGTGACAATCGGGTACTTGGTGACCTCTTTTCTTAGGACCCTTCTCCCTGATTGCAGGTGACCAGCTCTTGGAAGAGGCATGGTTGTCCCAAACTTTTTCCATTATGGAAAATTATGGAGGCAATTATGTGCTCTTGGGAGACTTCAGTGTAGCAGAATTTTATGTAGCCTTCCCCAGATTAAGGCTTGGTTTTTGCACCATTATACATTGTCAGCTGTAAGGTCTTCTAGAGAGAGGTGTGCCTTTCCAAATTGTGCCCAATCAATTTAATTTACCACAGATGGACTCCAATCAAAGTGTAGAAACATCTCAGCAATGGTTAAGAGAATTGGGAGGCACCTGAGCAAATGGTTTGAATACTGAGTACTAAGTGTATTAGTATGAATACTTACTTGTCATATTTCAGTTTTGGTACATTTGCAAACATTTCTAGAATTCTGCTTTCATTTTGTCATTATGGAGTACTGAGTGTAGATTAATGAGAAAAAATTAATGATTGTACTATCAGTCTGCAACATAACAAAACTGAAAATCGTGAAAGGGGTCTAATTACTTTCTAAATGTACTGCATGTGAAGGCAGGGGCAGGGGCAGGATTGTAAATCAGCCTGACATATACTTTGTTTGATTTGTACAAATAAACTTGTTGGAAACATGTACTTCTATTGAAGAAAGAAAGAGTGTCTTTTAAAAATGCTATATTATTATAATTATTATTATTATTAAATATTATTATTATTATTATTATTATTATTATTATTATTATTATTATTATTATTATTATTATTATTATTATTATATCTCAATGCTATTACCATAGTCTTTAATTCTCAATACTGCTACAAAGAAGGCTCATAACAATGTGCTTTACAGTATATTATTTAAATCTTGTCCTGTTTTTATATCTTCACTAACCTTATTGTATATTTTATCTCATGAATGACACTGAGCATCATAAATGACATCATTAAAAATGATTAACTATATTCAATTTTACATGCAGTGGCCAATAGCAAAGAAACAGTGTTGCATATAACTCTATACAAGGCATTACCTTACTCTTTCACTCTAAGCACATTTAGACTTTTTTTAAAACATGAATTTAATTGCCATATAAATATAAAAATCAATATATGAAATAGGTATAAGTGTATATGTTGCATTTGTATAACAGCTTAATGATTTGTGCTTGCCTTTGACATTGTGATTTGTTTACAAGAGCGGTAATTATTGAACTGTTTATTTATGGAACAGCTTTCCAATTAGTGCCTGGGACTTAGACACAGTCTCAGGGCTTAAGTCTAGACTGAAAACATATTTGTCTAGTCAAGCCTTCTGTTGTGTTTTTTTTTTTTTTTTATGCTGCCTTCTGGTTTTCCGTTTCAGTTATGCTGTCATAGGTAGTATTGCTGGAGTTCCTGACTGCACTTTGTTCACAAGGTAACTTCACTTTAAACATTACATGAAAGGACTTAATAATCTGGGCTTTCCCTCTTTGTATGCTGAGATACGAGTGATCTTGCATTCTTCTGCTTTTGCCTGATCTATTCTGACCCTACTTCTATTGGGAGTTTGCAATCCCTTAAAAATCACATGTTGGTGAAGATGGCCATACCTGGACTGCCTAAAGATCACCTGGCTGTTTACACAATTGCACGTTTTGACTTTGTACTGTAGTGTACAGCTATAGAAAGAAATTTATGAGCAAAGATATTACTATGTGTAGCTGGTGAACAAGGCATTTAACTGGTCACCTCAATCAGCGTTCCCCATGCCCCTGCCTCTACCTGACTCACCACAGTCAAGAAACAGAGACCAACCAATTATTATTAATAATATTATTAATAATATTATTGGTATTAATATTATTATTGTATTATTATTATTATTATTATTATTATTATTATTATTATTATTATTATCTTTATTATTATTACTGTTGGCATTGCTAGAAATAATTAGTTATTTATTTTTGTCAGAATCAGAATACTTTATTAATCCCCTAGCAACATTTTTGCTCACAGCAAAGATTAAAGTAAAATCCTTTTTTTTTTTTAATACAAAGACAATTTAAATAAATATACTTATTTAATTATTTATTAAGTAAAATATGTGTAGCAGCAGTAAAAAAATATGGTGGAGAAGTCAGACCATAATGATCGTTACACAAGTTAGTGTACTGTAATAATTATTACAATTATTATTATTATTATTATTATTATTATTATTATTATTATTATTATTGCACTGATATTATTGCACATAATTTTTGAAGATATTAGCATTATTTCTTTAATCTCTAAACATTTTATTATTGCATGTGATTTTCTGGTATCATGGTGATAGTGGACAATGATGGGGTTTTTTTTTTTAAAAAGGAAAGAGATGTAAAGGGTTAAGAATATCCGTGCTTACCTGGATTAAGCGTTTCATTACATAAAGGTTAAAGCCATCAGGGGTCCAGTTAAATTAATAGATCTGCTTTGCCAAATCACTTCATCATTACGAGTATGTTTTTGTGCCATAATTCACCACATGTTAAACACATTTATGCTATAAGCATAATGAATTCAAAATGTTACATATTACGAGTATTATAAATGTTTAGAATATATTGAAGATAGTATGTTCTTTTTACTATGATAACCAGTGTGGACCTGGCAAAATGACTGCAAAATCATCCATGCACTAATAGGAATTTTGTCTATGGCCCTCTCAATGTTTCTTCTTAATGTCATCTCAAGGGCTATTTTCCTTGACCACTGGCGTAATCATTAGCAATGCATTTTAAACAATTTCAACCATAATTTGTATATTTTCCTAAAACTTGTTTGGAAAACACAAGACAAAGCATTGTGCTAAAAGCGTCATTCAAAATGTACTGTGAATTTTCTGCTTTCATGTATAAACTAGCTGTTGTAACTGCTGAGGTAGCAGGTATAAAGCATACGCAGCATGCATAAACCACCAACACACCCAGCAAATGTTCGTTAGGCTAATGCAAAAATGATAAATAACTGAGGTATTGTAACTTTGCTGGATAAAAGTGCATGCTTCAGGGCAGTTAAGCCTCTTATATTCCAGGAAATACGGTATGACCCTGAGCTGAACTTACATCATAGTGCAAAATCAGACTCAGCTCTTCACACAACCGATTACGCATCTAGCAGCCCAAAGAGACAGAAAATGTCAGAGGTTTTTTTTTTACTCTATTTCTTTCTCTACTTCTCCCATTCATTCTTAAAAAGAAAGTGAACAAGTGCTCAACTCATAATGAGCACTGAGGATTCAGAGTTGGCTGCTTCTTTTATTTCCATTTCACCCTTTGCTTTTCTCTCTCTCTCTCTTTCTCTCTTTGCACTTATTGTATCTCTCTATTTTTTGCCTTGCACTTTCCCTTCTTTTTGGCTCATTTTCTTCCCATCTTTTCCATCTATTTTTCTCTCTCTCTCTCTCTCTCTCTCTCTCTCTCTCTCTCTCTCTCTCTCTCTCTCTCTCTCTCTCTCTCTTTCGCTCTTTCTCTCTCTCTCTCTCTCTCTCTCTCTCTCTCTCTCTCTCTTTCGCTCTTTCTCTCTCTTTTCCGTGTGAAAATGATAAGCAACTACTGAACACCTTGGCTTTCAGCAGGTCCAAAAACAATATCTAGTAGTTTTTCTATTCTTTCCATTCTTCTTCCTTCCCAAGTGTTTATGTGTAAAAGTAATCAGCAAAGAAGCAGTCAACTTATCAAGTACATAGGCAAGAAAATACACCAGCTGCCATGTTTTAACTGGGAGATGGGTTTATAACTCATCCACCTATCTTTTTTATTTATTATGTGTGTGAGTGTCTGTTTGATCCCAAAGGTCACTAGACTGAGACTTACACTAGACAGCAGGTGCCAATTAGTGCACAGCATAAAGAACAGTCTACCTGCAACTTCTGCAACGTGTTCACACGTTCTCTCCTCTGTCTTTCTCAGAAATCCTGCTCCTGAGTTCGTGTTGCTCTATTCTTATGCTTTTTCTCTTTTTACCACTTTTATAAAATCTATAGGAGGTAACAGGTGCATGCATTTCTCCATGCATTATGCATCAACTTCTTTTGATCAAACAAAAACCTCATTATTTTAAAAATACATTGAACTTTGGTGACATTAAATATTAATTATAATTATAAGTTTGGAATAAAGCAAACTGGTTACATTTACTGCATGATGTTTTTCTGTAGTTTCTGGACATTAGCTTGTTCTTTCTGCAGATCTTATGCTTATTTTAAGCATTCACTTCTAAATGAAGAAGTAGCACAAAAGTTTGGAAAGTCTAGAAATAAAAATTCTAGACATATTCTAGACAATATTATACATTTTAAGCATAATAAATATTCCTTATAAAAAACATTTGATATATTCCTCTATATTCAAGATGTTTTCAATTCCTAATATTACATTTCAGTGCATCTGTATTGGGAAATGCAAGTTGCTTATGTTTGCATCATTAAACACAAGTCTAAGGGAAAAGATCAAATATAGACAATCAAACAGGATCAAAGGGAAGAGTGAAGCATGAAATTAGTTTAGGAAAGCTGTAAGCCGGGTTGTTAGTGTTTCGCCGATGTTCTGAAATGCCCTTTTTTTTAGTTCATCAAAAATGGATGCTTTATTACAGGACAGGCAGTTACACAATGAAAATGTCACATTTCAAAAAGCTATCTACTTATCTCTTCCTTATCATTCTGTCTTTAAGAAGCAGAAGACATTTGATGCTGAAGACATAGTGATGAGCAGGTTGTTAATTCTAGATCTAGATTTTTTTATTCTTTCTTTTTTATGGACTGTGCTCAAAGCATGTAATAATTGTACACTGCGTAGTTTACTACATGACTTACTTTCTCTATTCCTGAACTTATCTGTGCCATCTAACTTCACTGGAATGATTTTTGTGGTACACTAGAAGCTAATCCTGCCTATTCCCAAGTCCATCCAAAGGCTTCTCCTTTTACAGTAAGAACAGGATCCCCCCATAATGCTATAAGTTACAATTAAACTAAGTACTGAACAATTCTCCAAGATTAAACAAAATTTACTCAATCTAATTTTGTAAATCTTCTGAGATATTTAGAAGTGATTACAAGAGTACTTGGGAGCAATGTGCCCCTTGGAAAATGACTATCTGAAAAGCCCTTTGAAAGAACATGATTTTCATCACTTCTGTTTGAAATGACCCTACAAATTGTGGCTGTGGGCAGTCTCCCATTGCAATGTAGCTCCCATTGGTTTTATTGCTTCTGAATTTATCACACAGCCTGGTTTATGGCTGTAAATGTGTTCAAAGCACTCTGGCATAGGCCAACCCAGTCTTTCAAGGCAAAAAAAAAAAAAAATTTCTGCATCTGAATTCTGTAAAAAAGTTATAGGTAACACTTGCTGGGTCATGAAAAGTTAAAAAAGGTAATTTTATTCAAGCATTATGCTTGCTATATAACAGTGTACAGAATCATCTTAAAAATATTAACACAGACAAAATAACAAAAAAGTCTAAGCATAGTTTGTGTGACTTGATAACTTTTCAGGCAGGATTAGTTGAACAACTGAAGATATTTTAAATGTTTTAACAGTCTGGAAATTTTATACTGTACAAATTATATAATCAATCAGCTGCTGGAAGGACAAAGCATGAATGTCTCCAATTTTGAGGTGCTTTAATGTTATTATCAGGAGATTGCAGGAGAAGGTGAATCACAATTGCAAAAGCAGCTAAAATCTTTAGTCTAATGGTCCTCCACTAACCACAAGATGTGTCAGAACATCTGTTTCTTGTCATTGCTATTACTGATTTCTTTAGGAAATATGAAATATTTGTAGCACAACATATTAATGTAATGTAATTAATATAATTGCATACATAATTAGCAACAACATGAAATATAAAATAAAACAATGATATGTAATTCATTGTACTCACTTATAAAAAGGACTAGTGTTAATAAATACATAGTGACAATAAATTACATACTGTACTATGGCATACAGGGCTTCCCAATTGGGGATGGGAAAGAAATCTACTATTTTGGTTAATTATTTTGTTTTAGAAATGAGTATTATGAATATTTTTACATATAAAGGCTGATTTTAATGCTATTATCATGAAATGGTACACAATTTAAATGATGACTTTAAACTTTAGTATTCTCTCTGTAAATTTGCCTCCTAGTTACATTAACCTTCTTTCAGCTTCTCCCGTTAGGGGTCGCCACAGCGGATAATCCGCATGTTTGATTTGGCACGTTTTTACGCTGGATGCCCTTCCTAACGCAACCCTCCCCATATATCCGGGCTTGGGACCGGCACTAAGGCTTGTGAAACCCTAATGGCTGGGGTTGGTTCCCTGACCGGGGATCGAAACCGGGCCAGAGCGAGAGCGTCGCATCCTAACCACTAGACCACCAGGGAACCATAAAAACATTAAATCACTTTGGACATGTCAGAAAATTGCAGGTGCTAAAACATTTATTGAGCATGGATTTACCATGTGATGTTAAATAGTGAAGAAAACCCAAAATAGCAAGGTTTAAAGATCAAATAAAATAAAATTTTATTTGTCACATACACATACATACAGAGTACGACATGCAGTGAAATGCAAATGACTTTTTGAAAAGAAAAAAAAAAAAAAACAAGTTTTGGAAACCCATAACTTATAGTAGGACTTTGTAATTGTTGAAAAGTCTCATATACACAAACACATGTAACAGGAACCATGCTTGTTTAAGATACTAAAACAGACTTCACAGAAACAACTGACTTTGCTATAATTTAGAATTCTTATTTAGTGCATCAGCATTGCCAGGCAAAAAAACTGCAGAACACTTTCATGACTTTTGAAATTTTTTAATTGTTTTTTTGCGACATTAAAAATACAAAATGCTTAAGGGTTCTCTCAGTGAAATCTTTTCTACTCAAAGAAAACCTTTTTCTCCTAACAGAAAATCCCAGCTAGTTTTATAGAACCTTTTTAAAATTGGTAGAACAGCCTGCAACTGCAAAGTACAAAAAGAACCCTTAATATATTTTATTTTTTAGGTATTTATTATGCACTGATTGTTAAAAACTATGTGAATTATGCAATATGAAGCAGTTAGTTTCTTTGTTTAAAAATCTACTTAACACCTTTGTAAGGATAAAATGGGTAGGGTGAGACAGGATTTCCTTCATAACATTAATTTCCTTTTCTTGCAAGGTGCATTAATTAACTGATGAGGTAAGTCAGTAGGAAACATGCAAAATATAAATTATTCAAAAGTACAGAAGAGATAAAAAGCTGATTTAGCCAAAGTGGCTCTCAAACATTATGAAGTCCTGTTGTGATGAAAAGAGTTGGGGAGTGCAGGTATTCACATGACATGTGGTGATAGTGTGCACCTAGGAAGAACATATCCAATAGTTTAAATAACGGGCCATGGCTTCAAAACCGCATTCGCCCATTAATACCTGTGAACTGAGCAGCTCTGTCATATGATTAGAGTTATTATAACTGACAACAATGCTTTGAAATGTGTCTTTTTATTTCCAAATTGCTAAATGAATTTGACCCTCTCAGTTCTCTAAAATTTTCAGCATTCTCTTTTTTTTTAAATTCACAGCTGTGAGGCTTTTAATAAGCCACAGCAACTCCAGGGGAGTGTATTATTGTACCACAATACATAATTTTCTCCAATTATCGCTGCATAATAAAACTTTAGTTTAATACTGTGGTGTTTCTGTGAGATTCAAAAGTCTACACGCTGTTTTTCGTATTGTAATGAGTTGGTGGTTGTGATTCAAAAACATATTTAGTTGTGATGCAGTCAAAATGAATTTAAATACTAGAATTTGCTCATAAAACAGTGTGAATTTTTTTTATCTATTACCAACTAACCAGGATTTTATTAACTGTCTGACTACAGTCAGACCCAGTTTCATTGGGCCAAGATGAAGAAAAGGGCTGTAACAGAACTTAGCACTGTGACACATGCAAAAAAAATCTTGAAAATCTTAAAAAAAAAAAAACATATTTTTAGAGATTTACTCTAGAGATGAACTAAAGAGGTCAAAAAGTGTCATGATTAAAGAACCAGAAGAAATATAAAAATAAATAGACAGAGACATATGTGTATTCCATTGGCTTCATATTAAAAACAGATAGACCTTAGATTTGAGGTGTGCATTGGAGCAAGTTGCACTGAGTTTTTACTTTAATACAGCTCAGACAAAGAAAGGTTATGTTTATTAACTGAGAACTGTTCAGGATTTTGCATGACACATTAATGTAATTTATTTATTTATCTTCAGTAACTGCTTCATCCTGGTTAGAGCCAAAGTATTTTAAATGGCCAATTTGTTTATGTATGCATCATCTCATACATTAGTCTTCTTAAGAGTCAACACCCCTAATAAAGTGGTGTAGTGAAGTGCCACTGTGAAGCTGTTACCAAAACTCTAAAATAGCGCACACACAACTGGGGTAAGCAAAATGTATTTGATATCCCAATGTAAAAAAAGGACAACCTGTTCTGTATTTTTATTGGAACACAGAAGGTCAGTATTTTCATAAATTGACTTGTTTGAACAATATGTCTATGGTGGTACAGATGGTGATACATGCTTACTGCAGGAAAATTGGCATCAATATGTTCTTCTGACTGGTACTGAGCAATGTTGAAGGTAACAATCTATACTAATGATATCTTTACTACCCGGCATTTCAAGTGAGTCAATATGGGCACAAAGCCAACATAGTTCCCTTTCAGGACCTCGAGCTGTGTCTTAACGCTTTGGGAACGCATCTGAGTGTTCATGCTCTGAAATAATGTGTGTAATCAGTCAACAATTGGACGCTGGTTGTCACCAGCAGGGTGAAGCCCCATTAAGTGACAGATCTGAGGACTGTCATCTTCAATAAGAGGGCTACGGTGAAAAAGGTCCTGATATAAGGCCGTAAAGGGGCGCATTGCACCGCAGTATCCAGTGCCTGCCCTGCCCTGGCCCCCCTCAGGGACCTGGTCCATTAATCCTGCCACCCTCTGTGCTTCAGGGCATGGTCAGCTCCAGCGAGCTCTCTCCTTGGTCTCCACCCGGCATCGCTGTGGTCCAGGAGATCTCATCACCCGTAGAGCCGTATAAGGGCACTGCCCTGGTTCTAGGTCAGTCTCGAGAAACTGATACCCCTAAGGCACTTCTTGGCAGCTTGGAAAGCTCTTCCAGATGTGTCTCAGTGGGTCCTGCACACTGTAGAGCGAGGCTACTCGATTCAGTTTGGGTCTCCTCCGCCACATCTTCACGGGATTCTTTCCACCCTGGTGGGAAGACAGCAGGCTCTGGTCATGGAACAAGAAGAAAACACTCTCCTGAGGAAGGATTCCATCAAAGTGGTCCCTCCTTTAGAGCAAGAGAGGGTTGCATCCTATCTTGGATCTATGTCAGCTAAACCACTCTCTCATGAGACTCGGGTTCAAGATACTGACCCTCAAGCAATGTCGTGCTTTAAATCAGATCCGAGGACTGGTTTGTCACGGTAGAAGTAAAGGATGCATACTTTGATGCATCCATCCAACCTTCTCCCAGGAAGTTCCTGAGGTTTGCTTTCGGTACCAAAGCTTACCAATACCGGGTTCTTCCGTTTGGCCTTGCCCTTTCACCCTGTACCTTCACAAAATGTGTGTCTCAGGGCGTCCGCATCCTCAACTACATAGACGATTGGTTGATCCTAGTTTAATCAGAGCAGTTGACGGTCCGGTATCGAGATGTCGTTCTCGCCCACATGAAGCCATTGGGGTTTCGGCTTAAAGCCAGGAAGAGTGTGCTTTCTCTATTACAGAGAACCACCTATCTCGGTGTCATATGGGATTCAACTACTTTGCACGCGCAGCTTTCCCCTGCCCGCACTGTGGCCATCCTTACGGCCATCAGGAAGGTCAGAGAAGGGCAGCCTCTCACTGCCAAGCAGTTCCAGAAACTGCTAGGGCTTATGGCAGCTGCATCCAGTGTGATTCCACTTGGCCTGCATATAGGAGACCCCTTCAGTGGTGGCTCAGGACCCGGTGGGTTCTTACGGAGAAGCAACCCCCTCCGCACCATCAAGGTCATGCGGCGATGCCTACATGCCTTAGATTTTTTTTGGAGAGATCTCCAGTTCCAATCTTTAGGCCTCGTGCTGGGAGTTTCTGGTCATCGCTTAATGCTAATGACGGATGCGTCCCTCACGGGGTGGGGAGCGATCATGAGTGGTTGCTCCTCCTAAGGTCTGTGGGAAGGGCCCCATCTATGCTGGCATATCAACTGCCAAGAGATGCTGGCCATACTTCTAGCACTGAAGCATTTCCTCTCACACTGCAGAGTTTACTACGTGTTGGTCCGTAAAGACAATACTGTGGTGATCTCCTACATCAACTATCAAGGATTGCCCCAGTGCAGGCTGGCGCACCAGATCCTCTTTGGGGCTCAGGGGAAACTCCTCTTTTTGAAAGCAGTTTTCATCTCAAGAGACGTCACCCTGTCCCCTCTGGTTCTCTCTTACCCCTGATGTCTGGGTCAAGAGTGGTCAAGGCTACATCTGTACACCTTTCTCCCCGTAGCGCGGCTTCCAAGAGTTCTGGAGAGAGTTCGCCGGGACGAAGTCCGTCTCCTCCTGGTAGCTCCACGGTGGCCAAGCAAACCATGGTTTGTGGTTTGTGGATTCCTCTGAGGAGGGATCTCCTTTCTCAGCTCGGGGGTGCCATATTTAACCCCTGTCAGGAGCTGTGGAGGCTGTGGCTGTGGCCCCTGAGGGGGCACAGCTCCGAGGTTTTGGTCTATCCACAGAGGTGGTAGAGACCATTCTCCACTCCAGAGCTCTCTCCATGAGGCCGAGATAAGGTCTAGGTATGACCTAGAGTGCCATTGTGGGACCTTGCCATCGTTTTGGGGGCTCTGTCTGAGCACCCCTTCAAGCCTTTAGCCTTGAAGGCACTTTTCAATCAAGACCGCATTCTTGTTGGCCATCTGCTCTATCAAGAGAGTAGGGGACCTGCAGGCCCTTTCTGTGGCCCTCTGCTTTCTGTAATTTACCGCAGGTATGGCTAGTGCCTTCATGTGCCCCTGTATGGGTTACATCCGCAAGGGGCCTTTGGTCATCCTGCGACTCATAAGATTACAGGCATTCTATCCTCCTCTGTTCCAGCCCCCAGACCAGGAGAAGCTGAATCAGCATGCACTGGACACCTACATCCACAGGAAAGACCAAGAAAGTCCAATCAGCTGCTCGTCTGCTACAGCCCTCCCAAGAGAGGCCTCACTGCTAATAATCAGACTATGAGCAGGTGGATTGTTGATGCTTTCACATCTTCTTATGAGTCCTCTGGTCTCCCCACTCCCTTCGGGGTCAGAGCTCACTCCACCCAGAGTTGGGCTGCCTCAAAATCTTGGTCCTCTGGAGTACCCCTACAAGACATATGTAACACTGCGGGTTGGCCACCCCGCTGACCTTCGTGCGGTTCTATAACCTAGACTGCAGTACCCCTCCCGGCCCCTTAGTCCTCCTCTAGCTGTGTTCGACAGACACACACTAGGCACGGACTTGTCAGTTTGGCATGATTAGACACTCGTTCCCAAAGCGTTTCGACGCATCTCAAGTTCCTGAAAGGGAACGTCTCTAGGTTATGTATGTAACTCTAGTTCCCTAGACACTGTGCCTCTATGCCACAACTCTGGCATTCCTGCAGCGCTTCCTTCTCCCTCATTATGCGTTTTATACTTTCTGGTCGTGACATCACCCCACCGGTGACAGACAGCATCCAATTTTTGACTGATTACACACATTATTTCAGAGCATGAACACTCGGGGGTGTTCTCGTTCCCTCAGTGAACTAGGGTTACATACATAACCTAGAGACGTTTATTACTGTCAGTATTGGTGCATGGATTATACATTTAAATGATTTGCTATTATTATTATTATTTTTATTATTATTATTAATTTCATCACTATTGTTGTTTTATAATAATATTGTTATTTTATAATTTGTAAAGAAATTCCAACAGGCAACATTGTTATATACATCATAAGGAAACTAGAATAAATAAAAAGAAAATCTGTTTTGAAAGAATAGCTTATATTAAAATGAATTAAGATAGTACCTTTTAAATACTTTAGAAATCTAACCTAACATAATACAACCTTTTGTGCAAATGTTGGAACTCAGCTCTGTCCCATCAAACTGAATAGCTAATCACAGACATGCTGAGTTGAATAATGGTGTGATGTCTCATGCTATTAGAGGATGTGAGAAAAGAAGAAATACAGAGAGAGACTCTTTTCTTTAGTCCTGAGCCCATAAAAAGAGTTTTACTCCACTTAAAAAAAATAATAAAAAGGAAGAACAACAACATGCAATCATTCCAGAATTTAATATGGTTTCTTGTGTGTATATTTTAACATCTTAGCACATACAGAACAAGATTTATAATATTTAGTGATTAATAGCATTTCAGGGTACATTCACATCTGTTAGTTCATTTGCTTATTGCAAAACATTAAAATGAATACATTTGAGAATTAGCTGTTTTTGCTAGTTTGTACTTGTAAGTTTTTTTGTGGTCCTAAGTCACAATTTATACTGTACATTGTGGGTAAAGACAAAAAATTGGGAATGAAAGGAACTGTAAACTTAGCCAAATTAACAAGTTTTTTTTTATTGATCAAAATTATAGTGACAAAAATGTTCCATCTTTATATTGATAACTATATATAGGTAACTTCATAAAGAAAGAACCCTAATGTGCTATGTTTTGCTTGCCATTTATGCAAAAAAAACTGATCTACAAAAGAATAAAAATTTAATCTTTTTATTTCATTTTATATAATTCATTTTTTAGAATTATATATTACTTGTGTGGTAATCATTTAAAAATATATGCCATTATAGAATCATATAACATTAATATCTGTGCCTGATCTTTGAACAACCAAATAATTACAGTCATTTTCTGAACATGCAGATGTTTTTTGTTCTACTTGCACACTACTTTAAATAACTTGATAGCATTCTTCTTATCTTGACCCAAACAGTTATTGCATGGTTCCACTCCACCTATCTAGTGTAGCTGTAAGAATATATTACCAGTGGTGGACATCAACAAAGTAAATGCAATTTGTTACTGTACTTAAGGAGATTTTTTTGCACTTTTTATGTACTTCTGTATCTGTACTTTACTGAAGTTGTTTAATTCAGGGAGACTTTTACATAAACTTCACTACATTTCAACGTCAAATATTATACTCAACTACATTTCACAAAATTAGTTGTTTCTTTTTATTTGTAAATTAATAAAAACTTGACTTGTTTTAATCAGCACTTGGCAGTAGCGGACTTAGGGGACTTGGGCAGGAAAAAAAAAAAATAAAAAAAATATTTATTTATTTATTTTTATTTATTTATAACCACTCATTTGCACTTTTACGTAAATTATTATATCATGCCACGGTCAATGAACCTGGTCGGAGAAGTTCCCTCACTCATACACTATGCTTTAAACAAGAAACATTAACAAATTAACCAAACAGTAGCTATACAGGAAAATGCTAACAATACTAATAGCAATAATAACAACAGGTTTTGGGGTTTTTTTCTGATGATTTATTAAATATCAATCAGTGTTAAACTTATTATTATCATTTTATTAATAGATTGTTAGATATTTTTTTACAAAGACCGAGTTGATTAAGCAAGAGTCTTGTAATAAAAAATAAAAAGACATTACAGCCATAATAAATCTTAGTACTTGGATAATTAAGTACATCTGTAGGCAAATACTTCTATACATTTACTCAAGTGATAGTTTGAAAGGACCACTTTTACTGGAGAAATATTTTTACTGCAGTATCTTTTTTATGGAATGTATAACGCAGAATGCTTTGCAATGCTTATGTGTAGTTAGTATTACATGTTTTGCAAGGATATATAAGTAAAGTTTGATATTTGTGTGAATGCAAATGTATTTTATTGATTAACTGTGCCACATTGATTTCTTTGTTGTCCTAATCTTTCTGTAGCTATTTATTAAGCAATAAGTTGATGTGCTCTGCTGATGTGTGGGGACGGAGGCAAAAGGTGTGTGACATTCAAAAGCCGGCAACACAGTGGGAACTTTAAATCCATTTTGGTCTAAAAACCGCCTGCCAAGGCCCCTCTCTTAGCACAGACACAGAGACAAGACAGTTTTTTAGTTACAGCCATTAAAGCGATTATGAAACCAGTAAATATAAAGACCACATCTCCTCAGGCACAGCATTATACATCTTGTTCTATTTCACACTGTTCATTATTTATATTACAATAGGTCACTTAATAATAGACCTTGCAAATTAAACAGAAAAGACACACTTATTATAGCCATAAAAATAAAGAACAAAAACTCAGTTTGCTAAAAAAGGCCAATTTATACCAAAAGCTTTTATGAAGAATTCTATACCCAGACACATGCTTCAATTTAAACTAGTGTTTAAACCCACATTTATGAGACCCTTCATAAAAATTGCACCTATCAATTTCCATGTGCAAAAATGAATGAATAAAGAAATCTATCCAAATCTAAGTTCAGAATAACATTACTGTATACAAATGACACATATACACATATTTTATACTGTTTATAGCTGCCAATCATGCCAAAACAGAAAAATCTAACTTTGTGAATTTCTGATCATTCTATCTATATGTCTAATATTTATAATATTGATTTGTTCTGCTTTTTTTTTTTTTTTTACTTTTTTTAAATCTTTGAATTAGTGTGATATCTGTATATTTATCTACTTGGTTGATTGTAGACTGTTGAAATCCCAATGAAAATTGCAAGTTGCTGTCTTTCTAGTTCACTGCCAAGTTTTGTATTAAGACCAATTGTATAAAATTGTATAAAACTAGGGCTTTCTAAAGGTGGCAGGTGCATTTGGTGGGGCAGACATGAGCATTCAACATCCATGATATGATAGTGTTTGGATATATTACCTTCGCAGTAGAGACCTGAATGGACAGAAGAATTTCACAGGTATAAATGTTCTGCTTCCTATGCTAGGTGATGCTATGTTTCTTCTTCTCCGTTGGCTAATGAAGCCCTATCAGGTTGGCAAAGAAATCACTAATGCACAGCCACTGCCGGTTAAGTCATGCATGAATGCTAGTGGAGAAGATGATCCAATCAGTGGAGATTGAAAATGAATTCCTCCAGCCATTAATGTATTTTGAGACAACGGCGAGAGTGATGCAACACATGTTTATGTTAAGCAGTATTAATATTAAAAGTGTTGTGATCACAGACATACTTGGTAATGCAGTAGAGCTTTTTGTTGTCTAAAGATGAAATAGTGTCAACGTATGTATTTTATTTAGGTAGTGTACCTTGTGTATTGTTTATTTAATGTTTGTCTACAGCAATCACTTACAATTATTGTTTTAAATGTATGTTTTTTTTTAATGCAAGTACAGTACAGTGGAGTACAGCAAGTACAGTACAGCCCCTGGTGGTCTAGTGGTTAAGATGCAACGCTCCCACCGCTGCGACCCGGGTTCGATTCCCGGTCAGGGAACCATCCCCAGCCACTCTTAGTGCCGGTCCCAAGCCCGGATAAATTGGGGAGGGTTGCGTTAGGAAGGGCATCCAGCGTAAAACATGTGCCAAATCAAACGTGCGGAGGATCCGCTGTGGCGACCCCTAACGGGAGAAGCCGAAAAGAAAGTTTTAGTTTTACAGTACAGTGGAAAAGTTTTAGGCAAGTGTAAACTAAAAATGCTTTCAAAAATTCTTTACAAAATGTAAAGTCAATAAAAAGACTGGCAAATCAAATTAAATCAATATTTAATGTGACTCCCCTCTGTCTGCAAAACATTTTAAATCTTTCTATATATCCTGCAAAACAAACAGGGAGGCGTTTTTAAGCCTCCTACACACCCTCTCACACTATCAGACAGTTTTTGAAGGAACTTAGCAGGTAGGTTGTTTCAAATATCCTGGAAAACTAACCACAGTTTTTCTGTAGATGTAGGCAGCATCAAATCATTCTGTGTCTTTATGTAATACCAAACAGACTTGATGATGGGATGATCAGAGCTTTGTGGGGGCTAAAACTATTACTTACAGGACTCTATGTATGTTTGTGGTCATTGTCCTGCTACAGAATAAACCTGGGGCCAGATTTCTAATTGTATTGCATGATTGATGAGTATCTGCCTCTTATTGGGGACACCATTAATCTTCAACTTTATTTATAGAAATGCAGCCCAAAATTTGCAAGAAACCTCCACCATGCTTCATTTTTGGCTGCAAAAATTCAAAGCTGTACCTCTATTTGTTCTATTATCTTTTGGTGCCAATCGGTTTGGCCAAAACAATGGCCATATAGGTTCTTATTTCCCGACTCACCACAGTGCTCTTTGTGTTAAACCTAATGTTCTGAAGCACCTGCGATTCTCCTCTCTCATCATATCACCCATGTGTACTGTTCCTGTAATCAGCTTGGTGTCTTGGTGGCTAGCACCAGCAACATCTCAAAATCACTTGGTTTGCGTCCTCAGCTAAGGTGCTCAGTTTTAGTTAAGCTATTTTTTTGCCATTGTGCAATTTCTCACCTGCTTTACACTTGCATTTGGTTTGCCTAAAGATATATTGTCCATTTGCTGAACCGATTAAAGTGCAGCCATTTAGTAGCATTGTGCAAATTCACTGTGAACAAATTTTTGTTTGAATTCAGCCAAATGCCTACAATTCTACAACCCTTTATTTAATGCTATAAAAAGTAAATGGTAAGTAAGGGGAGTGAATTCAGCTACAGCAATAATTTTTTTGGATGTCTGCTTAAGTTTGTTATCTGACATTCTTGGCATCTGCTGTATAGCTTCTCATATTTCTGCAACCCATGTTACAAAAAGAATGTGTTTGACTTCCTACAAGTGGGTAAATTCAGAGGTAAAGTCATACTAAAGATCATTTGGAGCTGGACTGAGGCTACGTCTTTGAGATGGGAAAACTGTTTATATCACATTTCTTAGATTGCCTGGTTATTTTAGTTCACACCTGATTATTCTAAATTGTCTAAACAAGAAACATCAAGAGGGCAATTGCAACTTTTTTTCATTTTAAATAAAATCAAAATACTGTGTATATGAAAGTTCTGTACAGGTTATTCAACTCTGAGGTAGAATTGGATGGCTGTGGCACTTGCTGGGATAAAACTACAGTCAGAATTGTTCTTTTGAGACAGCCCAGAAAACCCATCTTTCAAAACTTTCACTGAAAAAGAGTTGAAACATTGTTCCATTTTGGTTTTGTTGCCATTATTCAGCTGCACTGACAATGACATCCACAACCTTTGCTGCCTAAAGCCCACAGAATACTGTATCTGTTTCAAAAAGAGGGTCATTAAAATAACATTTCAGCACTTGGCAGCAATTAATACAATAAATAATATAATCTAAATCTGATTGTCTGCCTGCATTTCACAATATCCAAATGAAATACGTCAAAAAAAGCCTAAATGTGGTATATTGCATGTCAACAGGTAGTCAAAATAAATTAAATACAACTGACTGTTCTATATAGAGAACTATTTTATAGATTCAAGTGAAGTAATTGTTCAGAATCACATATCATTGATATTGATTAATGACACAGCCAGAATCTTACAATGGTCAATGTACAGTTTTCTTGTTTATTTCCACAGTCCATAAAAAAACATGCAGACAAATTGACTGGCTAAGATATGTGAATGTACTTGTACAGCGTGTCCTAAGATGGACTGGAATCTCACCCAGCATAAATTGCCATTTCATTGCTCCTCCTTCCTGGTGGCTCCATCCTCAGCATTTTCCTACAGCCTCATTGAACACGGACGCACCAAGCTGCAAGCAGCTATTTTGCCGTTGGCTCCGTCTCGTGTATTTTTGCTTTCGGAAGAGCGCTTTTTTCCCTGTTTGAGAATTTGAAAGCAGTGCGTGGAGGACATTCCCACCAGAACTACGAACACACAGTACATTAACCACATTAAGGGTACGTAATTTCTCCGCTATGGCGAACATCCAGTTCATTCAGTGTGTGAAGTGTGACATGTTTAGTCAGTCTCTCTCCGTTGTTAGCGATAATTTTATCTGTAAGAAGTGTAAGCTAGTTTGCTCTTTTACGGAGAAGATCTTAGCATTAGAGGAGCGCATCCAGAGTCTAGAGAGAAGTAGTGAGTGCGAGAGCAGTCCAGGTTCTGCAGGGGAAAGTCTGGATGCCCTAGGTGAAGTTAATATTCCCCCGACTCCGGCATTAGAGCCCTTGCAGCGGGGCAAATGGGTGACGACTCGGCGGCATATTCGCAAAGCCAAAGCTAACGCTCGCCCACGGGAGCACCATTCCTCTCCGCTTCACGTGTCCAACAGGTTTGCTCTCAGAATGGAGTCTCCTAAAACCAGAGCTCTTTCAGGTTTCTCAGCGGGTGTTTGACTGAGAAACCTGAAAGAGCTCTGGTTTTAGGAGACTCCATTCTGAGGCACGTGAAATTAGCAAGACCTTTAGGGGCACCAGCAGCACAGGTCATGTGTATACCGGGAGCCAGGGCGCCGGACATAGCACATAGTCAGAATTTCGGCCTCATCATAGCACAGAGACGGCGCTAGTTAAGGTGGTAAATGACCTGTTATTGGCCTCTGATCAGGGTTTTGTCTCCTTACTTGTTTTGCTCGACCTTAGTGCAGCTTTTGACACCATTGATCACACTATACTACTTGCTAGACTTGAGAACGTTGTTGGAATAAAGGGAACGGCTCTCTCTTGGCTCAGGTCTTATTTGACTGATCGCTATCAGTTTGTTGATGTTAATGGTGAGTTCTCCACACTCTCTGAGGTAAAGTTTGGTGTTCCTCGAGGATCTGTCTTAGGCCCTCTGCTTTTCTCTTTATATATGCTGCCTCTTGGAGAAATTATTCATAAACATGGTATTAGATTCCATTGCTATGCTGATGATACACAGCTATATATTTCAGCAAAGCCAGATGAGCGAGATCAGCTTAACAATGTTGAAAAATGTGTAAAGGACATTAGACAGTGGATGCTCGATAACTTTCTTCTGCTAAACTCAGATAAGACGGAAGTACTTTTACTAGGACCACATGCAGCTAGAAGCAAACTTTCCAAACTTTCCGATTACCTAACATCTCTGGATGGTGTTTCTGTTTCAGCGTGTACGGCTGTCAAAGACCTTGGTGTGATTATTGACTCGAGTCTTTCCTTTGAGGCTCACGTGAATAATATTACCAGGATCGCCTTCTTTCACCTTAGAAATATTGCTAAAATTAGAAATATGATGTCGTTACAGGATGCAGAAAAACTAGTTCATGCTTTTGTTACTTCTAGATTAGACTACTGTAACGCTTTACTGTCTCGGTGTGCGAGTAGGTGCATAAATAAGCTTCAGTTAGTTCAGAATGCAGCAGCAAGAGTCCTCACTAGATCTAGGAAATATGACCACATCACCCCTGTATTAATCAGTCTACACTGGCTCCCAATCAAATCTCACATTGATTATAAAATTCTACTACTGACATATAAAGCACTTAATGGTCTCGCACCACCGTATCTGAGTGAACTTCTGTACCAGTATGATCCTCCACGCCTACTTAGATCAAAAGGTGCTGGCTATCTGTTGGTTCCTCCAATAATGAAGATTACAGCAGGGGGCAGATCTTTCTCTTATAAAGCCCCGCAGTTATGGAACAGCCTTCCAACCAGTGTTCGGGACTCAGACACAGTCTCAGTGTTCAAGTCGAGGTTGAAAACATATTTATTCAGTCAAGCCTTTAATCAGTATATTTTTTCTCAGGTAAAGGCTCAGATCTGGAGGGAACATTGATATAGAGTGTTTGGTGAACTGGGATATTTGTATGCTGTCGTCCCCTTACATTCACGTGTTCACTCAGGTTTGTTGATGGTGGTGTGGTGGGCCGTCTCTTATCCCAGAGATCCCTCATGTCTGTGTTGCCTTCTGGTTCTCCCTTTTAGTTATGCTGCCATAGCGAGTCTTGCCGGAGTCCAAACTGCACAGTGACTTTAACTCTCATGCAACAATAGGTACACTTAATAATCCATATCCTTCTCTTCCTGTCACCCTCTTCTCTTTTTCTCTCTCTCTTTCTCTTTCTCTCTCTCTCTCTCGGTCGAGTTAAACATGCTCCTGAGGCTCCAGTGACCACTGTTCCTGCCCCTCTCCCCCCCGTGGATCTTCCCACTTCATCCAGGCCTGCCTGGATTGGACTGTAGTTGATGTCAACAGTCTCCTACACTGACTCAGAAATACACTTCGCTTTTGACCATCATCACTGCACCCCGCAACATTGTATACCCGCCACAAATGAACATTCGGTGTAACCCAGATGAGGATCGGTTCCCTCTTGAGTCTGGTTCCTCTCAAGGTTTCTTCGTTATGCCATCTCGGGGAGTTTTTTCTTGCCACAGTCGCCAGTCGCCACCGGCTTGCTCATCAGGGACAAACTTACTCATAAAGAACATATTCATTTTTAATCACCGCATTATCTGTGTAAAGCTGCTTTGAGAGAATGTTCATTGTTAAAAGCGCTATACAAATAAAAATGAATTGAATTGAATTGAATTGAAATACAATAATTAGAATATTGCACATTTGCAGTATTTTTGAAGCTAGCAAACCTGAATAGCCTTTTACAGAGTATGGCTTTGGCGATTTTGACCACAAGTGCATTAGTAAGGTCAGACACAGATGCCAGGTGAGATGACCTGGTGCAGAATCAGCTTTCCAGTTCACTTTTTTTACACACAGGGGCAGGGGAAGATGTTTGGGTGCCATAGCTACAATGAATAAAAAAAAGGAATTTTATTCCAGAGCATAAGACAATTATCAGCTGTGGGCTTCCAACTACAGGATAACAGTTTGGAGTAACATCTAGCTTTGATTGTAAGGTGTTCACATAGTGTTGGTCATATAGAATATAGGTAGGTAGGTAAGTAAAAGGTAGATACTGTAGGTAATTGTCGTTACTGCTTTTATTAATGAAAACATTCTTAGTTGTCTGAATTATAATGACATAATGTATGTGTTAGTGTTAGTATTATTACTCATTTATATTTTTAAAGCTAATAAAATAAAACAGCATATGTTACAGTAGTTTAGATACTTTCTAGTGTGAACGTCTGATCCTTCAGGTCACAAGAATGAAAAATTAGTGCACAGCTCAAGGCACAGTCACCATTGAAACCTACTCATCCTTAGACTTTATTCTCCTCTGTCACACAAAGTCTGCATTAAGTTCAACTGAGGACTTCAATTCTGTCAACACAAGATTTCCACTAAGTTTCTTCTGTATCTATTTTCTCTTTTCTTTATTCTAAAATCTGCAGGAGCTTACGTGTTCTCTCATCCATGCCAGAAGGTGGAATTAGAAACAAAGTGCTCAGAGGGGGGGCAAAAGACGAGCGGAAGACCTCTGCAAACAAATGCCGCACATAGCAGGAAAAAGGAGATGACAAGCAGAGAGTTTATATCTACGTAATACAGAGACAGATTAGAGAAAAGACCTGGTTTGATGTTTGATGTGCCAAATACAATTGGATTAGGATGACGAACATTTTTTATTTCTATACATTTTTCTGTCAACCCAAAAGAATAAATAAAGTACATAAATGGTTATTTAATGCTGTGCCAAGTAGCTGCACTAAAACAAGACAACCCTTGGTGTTTTACCTGCTTTTTATTGTATCCAAATAGTACATTCTTATTTTTTTGCTTTATCATTTGGTTTTATTGGTCCTGCCCTGCATTGTTTTATTTTCCAATTGTAACAGACAACTGCACTGCGTCAATGTTTATTATTCAGCCACCACAGAAGGCGCGAGGAGGAAAAAAACGTCAAGGTCTTAAGATGGGCAGATGCGCTTGTTTTCAAAACCGTCAACAAAGACCCCTTGTCTGTAGATAAATCTGCTTTAAAGCGCTGCACACAGGGCTCAATGGAGGGTGAAATAAACAGGGAATGTGGAAAAAAGTGCTTTTTGGTAATGGTATTAGGCTTGGGTTGTGTGCATGCGGTGTATATGGTGACACATTGCAGATTATTGCTTGATCCCTGCTGTTGGGCTATGCATTGATACAGTAACACACTCTCACTAGGCAGCCTAGAGTCACATATTGAGCAATGATTTATGTTGCAAAGGCAGTGAAGAATGAGTAAAGAATGAATAAACAAAACATGCTAATATATGTAAACTACATATGTGAGGGTGGTGCAGGACATGTATGAGGACATGTATGAGGACAGCAGGGAACTGTGCAGTAGGAACAACAGATTGGTTCAAGGTGGAGGTTGGACTGCATCAAGGATTGGTTTTGAGCCCTTTCCTGTTTGCAGTGGTGATGAACAGGTTGACTGACAAGGTCGGACAGGAGTCTCCATGGACTATGATGTTTGCGGATGATATTGTGATTTGTGGTGTGAGTCGTGAGCAGGTTAAGAAGAGCCTGGAGAGGTGGAGGTATGCGCTGGAGAGAAGGGAGTGAAAGTCAGTAGGAGTAAGACATAGTACATGTGTGTGAATGAGAAGGAGGGCAGTAGAGTGGTGCGATTGCAGGAAGAAGAAGTGGTGAAGGTGTAGGAGTTTAGGTACCTGGGGTGAACAGTGTAAAGTAATGGAGAGTGTGTTAGAGAAGTGAAGAAAAGCATGCAGGCAGGATGAAGTTGGTGGAGAAGAGTGATAGCAGGAGTGATTTGTGATAGAAGGGTATCTGCGAGAGTGAAAGGCAAAGTTTATAGGACTTTGGTGAGACCTGCTATGTTGTATGATTTAGAGGCAGTGGCATTGAGTAAAAGACAACAGGTGGAGCTGAAGGTAGCAGAGCTGAAGATGTTGAGGTTTTCATTGATAGTAACAAGGATGGCCAGGATTACAAATGAGTTTATTAGAGGGACAGCGTATGTAGGAAGTTTTGGGTACAAGGTGAGGGAGGAACGATGTAGATGGTTTGGACATCTGCAGAGAAGGGACATTGTGTATATCGGTAGGAGAATGCTGAGGATGGAGCCACCAGGAGGAAGGAAAAGAGGAAGGCCAAAGAGGAGGTTTATGGATGTGGTAAGGGAAGATATGCAGGTAGTTGGGTTAAAAGAGGCAGATGTAGAGGACGGGGGGGTATGGAGACGAATGATCCGCTGTGGCAACCCCTAATGGGAGAAGTCAAAAGAAGAAGAAGAGGAAGAAGAAAAAGAAGAAGAATGGTGTTAGGAGACAGATACTGTTTAATGACTACATTAAACTACTTTTAATTATCACACCTTTTTTATTATTAATTAAATGTTTATTTTGTTTTTGTTTCAGATTATATTCAATGTATATTATTGTTGTATTTAAGTTTAAGCAAACAGAATTGATTGTAATGCAGAGCACTGAACAATGCAAAACAATTCGATGTGCTATATAGTAGATGGTGCTTTTTAACCTGAACATTTGTACCACCCCTTTTCCAAAAAAAATTGTGTCTGTGCAAAATGTAAATAAAAAATAATGCAATTATTTGCAAATCTCAAAAATCCATATTCTATTCTTAAAACCTATCAATTGTTTAAACTGATCATATAAACTGCTATAACATTTTAAGATGCCTGCAACAGACTTTCAAAACAGTTGGGACAGGGCCATGTGTAACACCGTGTAACATCTTGTCTTCTGTCCATATACTGTACATCTGGGAACTGAGGAGACCAGTTGGTCAAGTTTTGTGATACACAGTGTCCCAACTATTTTTGAATTGGTTGTAGATCAGCTTGGTCAAGGAATAAGGTTTAGAACAGGGGTCACCAACATGGTGCCCACATGGACCACATGAGTAGCCTGCAGGTCTTTTCTAAAAATAGCTGTTTCCTACTTTAATAAATCATTGTTGATAATTATTATGAGAAATCATTAACATGATCAGTGTCTTCACATAGATAAATATCATTAATTATTAATAATAGCATATAATAAAAGGTAAATTGAGCAAATTTGTTATTTCAGATCAAACTAAAAAACTGTGTGTATCAAACTGGTAGTCCTTCACATTAATCAGTACCCAAGAAGTAGCTCTCAGATTCAAAAAGGTTGGTGACCCCCGATTTAGAAGATTCAGAATGTCTATTAATGTCTGTGTTCCCCCCAGATTCAGATACCTTCTTGGTTCTTGTTTGCATAATTAGCACATTGCAATTGCATCAAATCACAAATTGAATCTGGCCAATGGTGTTTTAAAGGCCTGAAATTCTCCCACCATCCTGCAAAACTGCTAAAAAACCCATAAAAATATGAAACTCCACTTGCCTAGTCTTAAAACAAACTTTTCACCATGACCTGGATCAGAATAACAGCATTGAGGCAAGCATCAGAAAAAACAAGCATATGATAAGTGATAAACTCACAAGGATTCAGCCTTCACGGATGGCTTCAGTAAATCTCTGATCAAAATGCAAAAGATGCAGGCAAATATTTATCAAGGAAAATGACAACCATTTTTGGTAATACTGGGTCTGTTTTCTTGGTTTTAGTTTGGATGAAGTCTTAGTTTTTAGGTTACATTAGTATTACTGTACATTTCCAACATTGTTTTTTAAGCCTCAGATTCTGTAGAGCATCAGTCAATATTGGTATAAAAATGTTTACTCTTGTGTAGTATGTGGTCCAAATATGATTTAATGGTTTCTATATTCAAGATTTCTTTTTGATTTCTTTATCTGCAACTCAGATTACTTTAGTGTCCCTGTGACAAAAATGAATAAAAACTGCTAGTTACCCAATAGTTACCCCAGCAAACAGAATATTAGAAGAGCTACTAAATTTTGCAGTGGTCCCAAATGGAAATTAATTATATTATCTTGCTACCATGGCTGGTTTAAGTATTTCATAAACTATTATCCTAGGAATTTCGTACACAACTGTCTCTAGTGTTTACACAGAATGGTGTGTGAAAAAGTTATAGGTTTGTGGGTCAAAAGACTTGGTGATGAAAGAGCTCAGAAGAAAATGGCTAGATGGCTCAGTTTTTAAAGTAGTATTGATCAGACAAGTGTGTGTACAAGCACATGTTGAGGTGGTCAGGCAGAGAAAAGGAGGAAGAAAAAAAAGGAATGACCAAATGAAAGAAGGAAGGAAAAATATTCCTATCCAAATATTAGACTATTTCTATAGTATAAATGAAATCAAATAAATGGGGGCTCAAACTGAAAAGATACATTTCTTATTCACCAGTGTCTACTGAATCCAAACAATTGGGCAACATCTCTTGTAAGGACAGATTTCAGAGTGTGCATAATGGGAGATGGAGTTGAAAAGCAAGTATATAATAAATTACTGATTGGGTGACGTCCCCTCTCTGTCTGTCTTTCAGCATTAGTCAGGATTCGATGTTTTAGCTTTTCTTCATGTGTCACTGGGCTTCCATTGCCTCTTTGGGATGTTTTAATGGCAACAGGGATTCTTGCTAATGTAACTTCGTTCACAGACTGCCATGACCGCCATATATGTTTGCCTTTAGCAACTCGTCTCTATCTTTGGTCTCTTAGGTCAAAGTGACCTTTTTTTCTGATTCATGGCATTCAGTTTTTCACATTGAATTTAGCCTCATGGTTATTTAACTGCTTCTGAACATCCATTAGGCATCCATTAGGCACACACGTGTAAAAGCAGTTACTGGTGTGGATTTTAATATTTTAAGATAGCAGCTGTTTATGGTCACAAGTCACAAGTCTTAAGAATGTTTAAACCTTTTTATTTTTTATTTTTTTTTTTTTTAATAAATGTTATGCTGATTTTTATTATTATTTTTTAACATCATTGTAACTGTATCAACATGGTATTAAATTTAAAAAGCCAGAGTTTAAACATGAGGGGCGTGTTTATGGAATTAATTCCATTTTCTCCTTGCTCCCGTTTACTTCTGTTATTTTCTTATATTTAAAGGTGCACTCATCAAAATTAAAAAATTGTTTAAACTGAGAATTTTATACCAAGAAACGAAGTTATAGGGTTTTATACTTCCTGTATATCTTCAATGACAGGTGTCTCGTCCAATGGTCGGTAAGTGTTTTAGCATTTGTTATTTTTGTTTAATTTGTTAATTAGGGCCCGAGCACCGTAATGCAAAAACAAACATTTAAGCTTTTGGCATGCACTTTGGGTGCCTTAACATGCTCGAAAACACTGGAAATTTGGCACAGATGTCAAAGTCGTCTGCCATTAGGACCGGCCAAAGACTGGAACATAGGCGTAGCAGTAGGGCTCTGTAGCGCCCCCTATAATGCAAAAAAAATATTGGTGCACAGATCGGGCAAACATGTACGCACATGCACAAGAGTTGGTACGCATATAGATCTCATTGACCCATACAACTTTCGCCCTTTAAAAATATGAGCTCCGCCCAACAGGAAGTCGGCCATTTTGGTTTGTTTTATAAGTGCATGCGGGGAACTTTTAAATACTCCTCCTAGGGAATTCATGCGATTGACATCAAACGTGGTGCACATGATGCCAAGACATTGGACTTGCTAAATTGCAAAGGGATTTTTGATCTCTCGAACGGTGCTGCCATTGCGAGGCGACATATTTATGGCGAATTCAGAGAAACAGGAAGTGTGTTGGGATGATACACGGTGTGTATGTTCGGCCAAGGATCGCATCGATGTGCTTATTGTGAATCTCAGACATAGCGCCACCAACAGCCGCCAAGAAGTGTGTCAGTCACAAAAGGTGGATTTTTTGACAGCTGCATGCGGTAAACTTTTAAATACTCCTCCTAAAGGATTCATGCACTTGAGATCAGACTTGGTCAACATGACGCAGAGAAATTGGAAATGCTAAATTGCGAACAGATTTTTTTATATCTCAAACACTGTTGCCATGGCATCGTGTCAAATTTTACTTTTATTTTTAAGGCTTTGGGCGTGCTTAGATTAACTTGGAATTTGACACATACATCACATTTGTCGGCTGTTAAGTGTGGACAAAAAGGTCAGACAAAGGTGCGTCTCTTAAGTGGCTCACTAGCGCCCCCGTTTGTCTAAAATGTGGGTTTTCTTTTACCTACAGTCCCAAATGGGTCAGTAACAACATTAAATAGTCCACTGATATTTACCCACTTGATGCACTTGCACACCGTGCATTGTTTTCTGGGAGGCACCGTATAGCGATACACAAACGTGCGAGGGCCCGCCATCGCTGCTTGCCTCAAAACACCAGAAAGAACACAAAATTAAAATTTTGGTCGAAATTTGTATTTCTCTGAGGTAGAGGTGGGAGTACTTTTCATCTATGTGTGAAAAAAACATTTTAGTATTTACATTTATATTTGCGGCATTTAGCAGACGCCCTTATCCAGAGCGACGTGCAAAAGCCCTATAACACTATGCTTAGTGCAGTGGAGCACATTGCTGCAATTCTAAGAAACTCTAAGAAAAATATGCGAGACATTACATAAGGTAAAAATAAGGCTTGCTATGTAAATTAAATGAATGGCTGAATGTCTCCGATTTATGCCCTTTATATAACCTTGCAATATAGCAACATAAATAGATGCTGTTGTAAGACAACTGTGTCCTCACTAGGGTTTTCTTTAAGGCTGAAGGAGATGTGCTACTGTATGTGCTGATGTATTCAGGAACATGCTGACTGATGGCACACAGCACACTGGAAAGTATGCAGTTCATTGCACATTGAGACATACCAGATTGGTCACTTAAGTCTATTTGACATATTTCAGGCGCAAGAAATACATGCAGAGACAAAACTTGGACATGCACAGGAATGGCACCAGTGACTTCTCATAATATTATGCTGGTCTCGATCTAAAATTTTATCTTGTCTATATAAGTGAAATTCCATGCTAATTGAAACTTCTCAAATGCAGTATGCAACATATGATAGCATACTGCATATGATTATAATTTGACACAGTGATCTTTTGTGTAAATTGAAACATTTATTTGGGAATTTCTCCCAATATACAAGACATTTATCAATACCAGGTGTCTTTATTATATCCGTGAAATAATGATTTCCAAACAAATCTATCTGTATCCAGCCTGATAAATAAGGCAGAATTTCAAATCACATTGCTTTAACTAGCTATTTTTTTAGCTTGCTATTTTATTTAAAGTCTTTGATAGAGGTTGACAAAAAAAAAACATTTAATTAAACAAAAAACAGGAAATGTGTGTTTTTTGGTTTATTGTTTAAGCAAGGTTTAATGGCTTCTGTATTAAAATGAGGAGACAATGGCTTGGAGCATGAGACTGTTTTTCTCATTCAAATCCTGATCTGCCTTCTCAGCAGGATCAAATCCTGGGCTGAACCGCAAACGAGTGCAAAAATCTTCCACGCCTCCTGTTCCTCATTTCATGTCTTTTCATGTGTTCTGGCTTCTCATTAAAGAGTTTATTTTATATCAGAGTGTGGCAGCATATCAGAAGCGTTTCTAATCAGAGCCGAATAGACCTCACCTGCTTTCTGCCTTATTAGCACAACCTACTCACTCATCACAGAGCTGTGCAAGAACACCAGTCAAATTTTAGCCAATCATGTCAAAGATCAGTGACTGGCCAATTAGGTGGCTGCATGGAAAGTTAAAAAAAGTTAAGGTCTCATTTGTGAGATTCACATCAGTAGTTACAAACCTCATCGTAGGGCCTAATGGGGCTCATGAACGTTCTCTCCATGCTGTCTGCGGTGAATATGACTGCCAGTCTAAAACATTAAATGAAGAAAGCTACAGTAATTGAGCTAAAATTAATCTCAAACCCTTTTAGTATGTCATTTTTTGACACCATGCAGAAATTACCTGTCATCATCTATAAATGTAGAAATTCGCCATCAAGAAACTCTCAAACCTCTAACAAAGTGAACTCTCAACAAGTGATCTTTATGTCGAGTATATGGCCAGCTCTGTATATATAACTACAGTATATATTTGGTCCATATTACACCAGAAAGAACATGGCATAAATGTTCTTTAGAATATTTTTCAGTTCACACTGTGTGCAATGTACTAATATCATGTACTCAAAGCCGGGGAAATAGATCACTTTGATTTATTATGGAAATTGCAGACTGCTTGCCCAAAAAAAACCCCACATAAATATTTCATTTTATTGCACTGCTTTTAGCTTTAATTACTGCACACAGATTTTATGGCACTATTTTGTCAAAAAAATAATAAAAAAAAAAGAACAAAATCCATTGATGGAATATTTTGGTCATTTAGTATGTTCAGGTATTCAGCAGACTAATTAAAGCAAAACTTGTTACTTAGTTGAGATCTGACCAATTGAAGGGTCCCCAGAGTATAAGACCACCTCCAGAGACTTGCACAGTAGGAACTATGCATGACTGGGGCTTTAATGGTTTATGCACTTTCCTTCTGACCACTTAATAATATTATCAATCTGAACTCATCAAGCCACATGAACTTTTTCATTGCTCCAGAGTTCAACTAGCAAATTGCATCCCCCACGACAAGTGTTGACCATCAGCATGATGTGTAAAACGTGACTACTTGCTTAGAGGCATAATGCAATCAGAAAATAAAATGGGATTAAGTTTTTATCTGCAGTTAGTTGTATGTAGTTTACACACATTCCTCTTAATTCTGCAAACACTGCCAAAGATAATGTAATTTATTTTTCTTAAATGCTTCTGTATATTGTATGAAAGCTTTTCTACACTCTATGCATTCTACTACATTATTATAATTAATATAATTATAATAGTATTGTATTGTAGTTGTTATTATTATTTTTATTATTATTATTATTAGTAGTAGTAGTAGTAGTAGTAGTAGTAGTAGTAGTAGTAGTATAAACCTATCTATTCTAAACACCTAATAATACATATTTTTTTGCATTTTCAGTTTGGGTTGGTGTGTGATTATGAATAATTCATGGAAAGTGGATGACCCCAGCATCATTAACAGATTAGAGTAAAAATCAGTGTGGGGCCTCAGTCATAATAAGGGCAGGTTTGCAAATATGCATTTATACAGTATGTTCATATTAGTATAACAAGCCATTAATTTCTGTTAATTCCGGGTTAAATCATTAAGCACTATGTCCTTGAATGGTAAGTAATGGACTGATAATAATAACCAATTAATGATTATATAATGATAAAAAAAAACTATTGATGTAAGGGTGGATAAACTAGATTTTTTCATTTCCATGTTTTAAAAGTTTTGAATAAAATTTAGGAATGAATAAATGCAGCTTTACTAGTAGATATGTAAATATTCTGATAAATGGCTGATCAAAGACAAAAAATTTATTAAAATTCAGCAGAATTACATCAGCAGAATAAAAAAAAGTAAACAAATAAGCTATGATAATTAAGTTCATATTGCGTCAGTAACATTAGCTGAAAGGGCTCTATATAGAAAAGTACAGTTAAAAACTTTGCTCTGATTCATCATGGAGCCACAAAACGGTCAAACTGTTTAATTAGGTAGAGGTCACGTTTGATTTTCTTCTGCTTCTTTTTTTTTTTTATAATACAATTATAATGCCAAATGTCAGCATTATTTTTAACTGGGCTCAGCCTGGGCTCACATTGTCTTATCTTTAATAGAATTTTTTTTTTGTTCTTTAATTGGCTAATGTATTACTAATGGAAGCAATACTTCTATGTCAATCAACTTGAAGAATGTAATAGATTCTAAAAATTAAACAAATTTTGAATTTTTTTTTTTTTTTTAAGGCAATTACGATTCAGTTTACCACACTAAAGAAAATCTGGCTAGTTTCCTTTGCCCATTTGCTTGATGGTTTTTTTTGTTTGTTTTTTTTGCACCATCCTATGTAGAGATTGTTTAATGTAAAAGTCAACTGATATCAGGAGTTTCCAAAATATTCAAAACAGCTAATTTGCCATGAAAAACTATGCTTTGTGTCTGCATGATTTTATGTATTGCACTGCTGACAATAAATACTTACTTACTTTCTTTTCAGCTTCTGCTGACAATAAATAAAGACTGTAATTGCAAGAATGAGCATTTTTGTATGATTAGCCAAAGTAGCAAGTTTGCCTAGCATATATACCATTTACATGTAAGAATAAGTTGAATTCATTATTTTGGAATAACTTAAAATTCAGATTGTTAGAAGAATAACTTAATGAATAACAGAACATATAATGTGATTCTTTTTCTTCTTCTTTCGGCTTCTCCCATTAGGGGTTGCCACAGTGGATCATCCGTCTCCATACCCCCTTTCCTCTACATCTGCCTCTTTCAAACCAACTACCTGCATGTCTTCCCTCACCACATCCATAAACCTCCTCCTTGGTCTTCCTCTTTTCCTCCTTCCCGGTGGCTCCATCCTCAGCATTCTCCTACCGATATACCCCATATCCCTACTCTGCAGATGTTCAAATCATAGAACATATAATATGATTATGTAAGCAATTATGGTAGCTTATTATCATTAGGTCTGTATATCCAGCAAATAAGTTTCTTCATTTATTTTTATTTAACTATCTTGAATAGCTATTTTCAAAAGTACATTAGGGTGCATGTTAGGGAAAGATAATTCATCAGGATATTAAAATATATTTACAGCATAAATACAATTCATATTGTATAATATCAGTAAATGATTATTTTCCTACAGCAGTTTTCCTAAACTAAAGTAGATTTCCACTAAAAAATGAATATCTTTAATATCATGTTGAACATCAGGACTCATACAGACAATGAGACTATGTGACACTCAGTATTCCCATTTTCATATCATGCATATCAAGGAAGTGATGGCTCAGTGATTAAGGTGTTGAGCTTTAGATTGGAAGGTTGTGAGGTCATCACCAATATACTGCTTTTGGAGCTCTGAGCAAGGCCCTTAACCTTTGCCCAGTGAATAAAATATAAACTGCAAAAGAGCATTAAATGGAAAGCTGAATTAATCTATATATCAGTAAATATCATCAAATGTTCTAAAATAAACCTGAACAAAAATTATTTGTTTGCATAAGACTTTGCCTGACCTGAAAACATCTTTTCTGCCTTACATGGCCTGCTGTTTTGTCAGGGTTAGAAACTTTCCTTTTAACATCTAAGCTTGACAGCAGCTGCTGAATGAAATTCAGTGAAAAACAGTGTTGTTTGTGTACCTGGGGTAATTTAAGTGCAATGTATAGGTCAGTCCATACTGAAGATACACACAGCCTGGGGCAGGTTATCGAGTTTTTCCATCACAATGTTTCCCTTTGAGATAATGCTACAGAGCATGGCTTGACTGCCAGATGCTGCCAAGACTTCCTTTCATGTCAGACGGGGTTGAAAAGAAAGCATATATGTTATATTCATTGTTAAAAAATTATAATTGTTGTAATGTTATAACTGTTAGAATTCTTCAGATAAATTCAGAAGGTTTTTTTACATCCTTCTTTTCTTATATTTACTAACTAAATATTAGCAGTATTCATGATCCTCATTTTTGATTTGGCACATGTTTTTACGCTGGATGCCCTTCCTAACGCAACCCTCCCCATTTATCCGGGCTTGGGACCTGCACTAAGAGTGCACTGTCTTATGCAACCGTAATGGCTGGGGTCGGTTCCCTGACCGGGGATCGAACCCGGGCTGCAGCGGTGAGAGCACCGCATCCTAACCACTAGACCCAAGGTCGGCAATATTAGTGGAGGTTATAGTAAAAACAATCTGCTGCACTTCAAGGTATGTCCCACACATTTTTCTTTATTTGCTTTGGACCATCACCTCCTGCTGATGCATGTCTTTTTTTCTTTTCCAACCTGCTGTTGTAAAGGGTACAAATGATGTGTGTTCAAGAACCATTAAGACAAGTTGCTTTAAAAAATGTATAATTATTAAAAATAACAGTGGGTAAAACAATATATATTTTTTTAGTTGCTGTTAGCTTAATAAATATTTTATTAGCGAAGCAAAAATTATTTATTTAGTATAAATTGTGTTCACGTCTCCATTTGAGAAACTCATCACCAAATGAAAATCGGCCATGCGTTTAATGGCAGATTGGTTATTAGCATTTATGGACATATAGACATTAATACAAAGAAAATACCCTCATACAAAAATGTTGTCAATTTTTTACATTTATACACAGCATTACTAAAAGACTGATTGCTTTTCAAATGTGAGCATTATTCAAAGAATTGCTGAGCAGTTGGGTTTCTTGGTTTTGTGAGATTCAAGCTCTTTTGTTTTTATATGCATTTTTGTTGTTGTTTTTATTTTTGTGTGTTATATTTTATGCATGAAAAGTGAGGAGCAATATTAAGTCCAGCACAACTGTCATTTAACTTCTGGGCATGTAAATACTGTTGATTAAAAACAAAAAGGCCATTTAATGGCAATATTAAATACATTATTATGACCATAAGCATGCCTTGGTATAATATGCTAGAGAGAAAAATGGCATGTACCTCCCCCTTCCTATTTATGATATGCAGTTATTGGGTGAAAAAGAATAAAAAAATTTATATATCATTTGAACCTTACTTGCAGTGTGGGTGGCACCAGTATCAAAAATGTATTATTTTCAATAAAATTTACAGATGACTACTAACTAATACAGCATGCACAATTTATTTTACTGCGGTTCATATTTGTAACACAAAGCGATATGACTACGTTATTATTATTACAGTCATTCAAACGATCAGTCTAATCAGCATGTGGATGTGCCTTTAAGTTTCCTTCTGTGTTTTTTAAAATTACTTATAACGCATCCATCATCCAGTTATTACTGTAAAGTAATAAGCAGTTGATTTAAATGCAGGCTGAAAAACACTTTTTTAATAAATAGATCAAACCTTTTTTATTTTACGATTTAATGAATCTACATATTTAAACAATACGCAACAAACCACTCATCTTGTATTCAGAATCCACAGAGAACTTTTAGTAATAAAAAACCTCAGGTCATGGTTTTCTTATGTCTGGAGTTAAAATGAAAAGCAGTTCTATATCTCCTGTGCTTGCATTATCATTTTAATTTGATTATTGAGGCTGGAAGCATAGAATGATTTTTTTTAGTTGTTTTCAAGACATTCAGACTAGGTTGCAGTTTGTAATCAAATTCTTGGTCTCTAAACTTAAATGTGAAGCAGCCAAATAAATCTTCTACCAGCCTGGCTTCGAAGTCAGTTTAATATTACAAATTAGCTTCAGTCACAATAACTTTGATGGTCATTTTTTATTGTGAGAAGCCACCTGAAAGAAAAGAAAGGTTTTGGTTTTACTAAGACTAACATGTTTTAGTGTCACCATTAGTTGTCTCCCAAAAGATGAATGCAGAAAGTATACAGTAAGAGTGATAATAATAGCACTGATAATAAGGAATGGATAATAACACATCATAAAGCTCATATTTTAAAAGGAATTCTGACTGCACATTCACCAGAGACCGATAAAAAAGCATTCCTATATTGGAATAAAAGTACAAAAACCCCATTTAAATATTACTCAGGCAAAAGTACTTGTTAATTAAGTAAAAGTAAACATGGTAGCTTCCTTTCAATGTTTTATTCCCCTGCAAATGGGAGAATATTTTCTACAGTTGTAAGCACACAGTGGAACAGGAAAACTTTTGAAATTTATGGTTCCTTTGTGACAGGTTTTCATTTAACAGAACTTAAGGCACAGCATGTTTTTGTAAATGTATTTGAACAAAAAGTAGGAATGATAGACAATAAAATGTAGTGCAGTAAAACAAATAATGTGCACCAAAACAAAATTTCTTAGATAAAGTACCGTTACTTGAAAAGTGCAAAAAGTAAAACTACTGTGTCAATGTCCATCAGTGGTATGCACTCCAAGTGTAGTCTAAATGTTAAACGGTTTGCATATAATAACAGTATTATGCAGCCATTAGATTAATTAATTATATATAGCTGTGTAATCAATTCAATGAATAAAATATTTATGCTGGTTTAAAAACAGTCCAGAAATTTAATTTTTTCCCATTTGCTTAAGATGTTCTGCTATTAATCTGTTTTTGTGGGTGTTTTTCATTTTTGCAGTCTCTGAATACACAAAGCTATTGAGGTCATTTTAGAATGCCATGACCGCAGTTGTTCTGTGCACACAATATATTTCTTTTTCCCCATAAACAACCTTGGACATAACACAATGACAAATATTTTGAACGTATAGACAATTTTCTTTCATACAAGCAAACACAACCTTCAGTCTTCACAATAGATGTGCTAGGCAGCAATAAATATCTCAGGAAAGCACAAATACAAAGTAAACAGTGCATATGTGTGTGCTGTGTGATAAAGTGTAATGAATCAGTACTGTATTCAATAGAACCTTTTTTTTTTTTTTTTGTCTGAGGAATCTTACGGTGCAAATCCAGAAAAATGGCAGCCATTACTGCGCAAGTGACATTCTCAAGGTCAAATTAGGTTAAAATGTCATCAGCTGCCTCCAAACTGCTAGATTATTAAGTTACTTATACCTATGAGAGCCCTGTTGAAGTATTTATGACTCCAGTAATGAATATAAGTTTAGGTACTTTGTCTGAGGATAATCTAGAAAATGTATTGTACGCGACAATATTTCAAAAGATGTGAAACTCTCCTGGTTCACAGAGGGTGCTACTGGTCAAAGCAGATCCGAACCACTAGAATAACACATCAATCCTTGGCAAGTACTGCTTTGTTTTTAAATAAGGTTAAATGGAAACAATAAAGGGAAAACAGGTTGTTTTCATAGTGTCTGCTTGGCTGAAGTTTTTTCTTATTATTTTTTAATATATACATTTTTTTGGATGAGAAAATTGAAGCATAGCTTAATACTTGAATAAATATATGAATGTATATGCTTTATCATTACATTATTATTACAAATTCACAGTATGGTTTGTGCTGTTGCAGATTTCTTTGCTGATGATTTGTATGATTAATTTTTAAAGCAGTTTTTGACAATTGAATATAGAAAACCATATAAAAAATATATATTTTTTTTCATCTCATCATATTTTTATGTCCCATTGCCCACAGAAGCCCCATCATCCATATGCTAGCCTTGGAACTCATGCCCTCAGGCTCATAGTTAATTATGATCATAAAAAGGCAGGGCATGGCTATGGAGTAATTAACCTACTTCACTGACTGCTGGACAGGTGCTTGATGGAAAAATCCCACATATAATTATATGGTTCTGCTCAATGTACTTTCTCATTCAGAAGAAGCTAAAATCATCATCAGCTCATCAGATGTAGCTACATGTTGTGCATCCACATGGCTAGATCTTGTCAGTGGATCTGTGCAACATTTTTTTTCTAGCAAACCAGAATACAAATGCTTTTCCAGATTTCTTCAAGGCCATGCATTCCAAATCAAAGTTTTATCTGTCAAGCCATTTGATGCTTGCCTCTGTTGGCTAGTGGGAGCAGAGTACTGCTAGATTGCACGAATGGCTCTGATGCACCTCTGATGCATAGCTTCAGTGCAGTCATTCATCGCATCAGTGAAGGATCACAGAAAAAAGGGTCCTTACTGTAGCATGAAATATGTTTGTCCTTGGATTGTGGAGAAAAACTTGCAATTCTCTGTGAAAAGTTTTAAATGGGAGTTATAGCAAAGGTAAGTGTAGTCTCAGTTGAGTCAGGTTGTCTGGGAATTCTGGACAACTCTCTTCCTAAACTGCTGTCTTCACTGAAAGTCTAAAATTATTTTGGTATTTGTCACTCGTGCAACAATGGAGACTTAGATTCAGGTTGGATCAGTCAAAATTAAATATTAAAACATCACTCTGAATTTGATATCCCAAAAAAAAAAAAAAAAAAAGTCGACACACCCTCAATGACTACTTTATGGTGAACTTTCGCATAACTTTGTGAAGGCTCAAAAAATTCCTAAATCTTGAAGCTGTAGTATTTTCACAAAACATATTCAAAGTATAATTTTAAAATGCATATGATCCCAAACATGACTTTATTTCACACTGATGGTGCATACAGTTTTCAATTAAACAACACAATGGATGAAAAAAGTATAGTAATGGCCAAGGAATTTACACAATATCGACAAAAGTATTGGGACACCTTAATTTGCCAGCCATGTGTGGTTGCCAGCTAGAGTGGTTTAATCTCAAACTTGTTTAACGCCTTTTGAAACAAATTGGAACGCTGACTGCACCCCAGGTCTCCTCAAACCAAATTATTTCCCTGACGTTACTAATGTTATATTTGTAGAATTAGCACAAATAGGGACTAAATGTTGAATGGGATGTAGGAAAGAACACATACAAAACTTTAGTGAGGTGTCCACAAACCTTTATCCATATAGTATATGATTTTACACCAGAGGTTTAAAACACTGTCTGTCCGATTTTGTTCCTCGAGAGACTTCGCTATAATGAGCTTTTTTTTGCCCTTACTCCCCCCCCGGTGAATCAGAGAGTCGTGGGTATGTTGCAGTTATCCAAGACACTAGTGGAGTTTATGTAAAAAAACAAGTGACCATCCTAACACTAAATTGGTTTAAAGCTGAAGATGCAAATATAAATAAGCAAATTAATTCACAGCTCTGAAGCTAGATTCTTATGAGGGAGAAATGATTGCATTTAGAAAAGAAATGCCTTCCCTCACTAATAACTAACGAGAAAGTCTTCTTAGAATATTTTTGGAAATTATAACAGCAAAGAGGGGCCCTAATCTGGAATGGGATACGTATAAAAAAAACACCTGTACTGTTACTGAAACATAGCCATATGGTAATGTGCTTGGACAGTTATCAAGCTGTCTTCACCCTTGAAAAGGATATTTGCAGCCAGAACTGATGTTCCAGATCCTGGAAAATTTGACAAGATAACACAAGTGGAACTTTTTCAGTGATTCAAAGTCATCTTATTGACAATTGTGGTTCTATCTAGCCAGATATCTTTTGTGGACTAAACACTCTGGCCCCAGTCTGCTACAAATTATTCAGTAAAAGCCTTTGATGCATACTGTACATGTGGCATACATTAGAGACCACAAAGTTCCAAGCACACCCTTGTGGCTTTCAGGCTCAATGAATTTGCCATCCCAAATGTCTACGAAAATTTGGCATTCCAGTCTTGTCACGTTCTGGAAATAATGTATGCCTCATTGAATAGATGTGTTGCACTGCCCCATTTCCAAAAAAACCTAAACTTTGTTCGAAGACTGTTCGATAGTGACAAGTTTCGAACTATACAATGGTGTGTGTCATGGCCATTGCAGCACATTACAGCATCATGGATGGTAACTCTCTGGGTGCAAATAAAGTTATAATGACCTTTTTGAAAGGTCTGGGCTTATGCAATGTGCAGAGCTAAAAAGAAAGCTTTCACTTTAACAAAATGAGTGGGAGAGGTGCAATCGTTGGAGATAAGCCTACAATGTGACTTTAGAGTGACTTTGTAGTTTCATTTAGTAAACCAACTGATTGAGCTTACATTCTTCCATAAAGGCAAAACCCAGTGTAGGACAAATGCTAGATGTAAAATGTAGATCTAAAAGGTTTTAAAAGCTCACTACTAGCTGGTCACTAGACTTGGGACATTTCTTAACATTGCTAATGATCAGGATGCACAGGAATTAATTACCAGTTTCTTTATATTATTTTGCTACATGCGAGTGACTTAGATGGGGAATTTGGGAGTGGAATGATTTGTCTTTAGTAGTACTTATTCTTAACCAAGGCGACAAGAAAATGACAGTTAGGATTATAGTTGTACACTTACCTTGTTCTGCAGGGGGGGTTGGATCTACCCAATTTATTAGTTGCAAGACATCTCATCATATTATGTACTTAACAAAGAAATAGTCTACATAGCTCAAGCAAAAACAAACTGTACTGAAAGCAGGCATAATTTAAAACTATAATTTAGTAGCAATAATAAATTTTAGAGCATAAGGGCCACACATAAATAAGACAATAAGCAAAAACTATATGCACCACCTCCTTTAAAATATGTCTGTTTGAAAAAGCTAATTGAAGCAAATTTTAATCTCAAGACTGAATGTGAACATGGCAATTCAAAAGAATCCAGCCTAAGTATCATAAGCATATTGTAGGTCTCCTTCGTAGCTGCTTTAATGAAATCATTGTATATAATATCCTGCACTGTGATATTAGTGCAGTATAAATCACTGTGTATGAATTCTGTTTTAATTAACAAACATATTTCCCAATATTAATCTTCGGCCAAAGATTTGATGGGCCCGAAAAATGGTTTATAGGTTAAATCCAAACAGTTTTTGCATAGAAAACAACCTTGTATCATTCATAATGATTACTTAAATGAATCTAAAATATACACTATATCTTAGGTATTTTAAAAGAAATGCAACTGCACCACAGTCTAGTGGAAGAAGAAAAGAGACTACAGAATGGATAAAATAATATCAAAGTCTAAAGTAAAATAAGCTTCTGTACATAAGAAGTGAGTGTGAAGTGAAGACTTTTAAAGCAACCTTTTTTTCACTTTCCATGGGCTCAAAAGCTATAAAAAGTGTCAGGTAACAGGGTTTTTTTTTTTTTCAGACAATTCGGTCTTTAGGTCTGGTAGAAAAGAGATGGACCAAGAAAGCACATATTGCTTTCTGAAGTAGAGTTTTCATCTTGAGACTGTACTCACATCTTGTTATATTCTGTAATTCTCTGTTTCCAACTCACTGAGAAGTACAGTACACTCTGTCTGAAGTTCCTCATTCCACACACCAATATCTTTCCATCGGGCTTTAAACACAAAGAGATGAATACGGAACAATTATTGTGGCTAGTGTTTGGCTGTTGTGTCTTTCTATCTCCAAGACTAATCTACTAATTCTTTAAACCCAAACATCTTTAAAAATTTTGCCAATCCGTTCAATTTACAGAAAATGTTACAGTAGTAAAGCAAGTACATACTAGACCTTAGTAATTTTTAAAGAAACTCTACATGTCAGTCTTAGCTAAAGAATTATACAGTTACTTAACCATTATTTTAAAGTTTCTTCTAAATGTAAACCAAGGGAAAAGCAACATTTGCATTCTGCCCATGAACAATATATTTTTATTATTATTATTATTATTATTATTATTATTATTATTATTATTATTATTATTATTATTATTATTATTATGCTGTTCCCTGGTGGTCTAGTGGTTAGGATGCGGCGCTCTCACCGCTGCGGCCTGGGTTCAATCCCCGGTCAGGGAACCAACTCCAGCCCACTCTTAGTGCCGGTCCCAAGCCCGGATAAATGGGGAGGGTTGCGTTAGGAAGGGAATGTGACAAACAAACATGCGGATCATGAACACGGATGATCCGCTGTGGCGACCCCTAACGGGAGAAGCCGAAAGAAAGTTTATTATTATTATCATCTTCAAATTATTATTACCTCTCTCTCTTTCTCTCTACATATATAGTTTTAGGTCACATATTAGGCAGCAAATGAATAGTCAGGTTTCAGTTCTTATGGAATGTTTTCTGTATGCATCTGTTAGTAGCTACTGAAATAGATCAAATTATGAACAACCTCAATGTCCATGTGTGTGTGTGTGTGTGTGTGTGTGTGTGTGTATGTGTGTGTGTGTGTGTGTGTGTGTGTGTGTGTGTGTGTGTGTGTGTGTGTGTGTGTGTGTGTGTGTGTGTGTGTGTGTGTGTTACCTAAGGAGATAGCACCAGGATGAATAGGAAACTATGGGAAGAATGCAAGCTAGTAGAGACAGTGTGATGCTCTGCAATGTTCTGCTGACATGTGCCCTCTAACTAAACATTGTCGCAAACCAAGTACACAAATTCATGACAAAAATATTCTCCTTTCAGCAGGATAATGTGCCTGGAACAAAAAAAAAAATGTTAATATCTGCTGCGAATGTCTTGTTATCAGATAGAACAGCACACATTTAGAGGTTTTTAGAGCATTAAACTGTCTGTGTAAAAAATGGCATTTATCTAATAGATGTCTTCTAGGGTAAATGTCATAATTAGACAGACTATACAGTAAATGTCCTGTACTTTGTAACTACATTACCATTGTAGTTCCTTTTCAAAACCAACACCAAAGTAGGCAAATGTGTCTTTGGTGGTTGGAAACAATCAATGTAAAAGACAATGTTAAACTTAAGGAAATGCCTACAAATTTAAATAATGAACAGGGTTAGCACACAGTTTTTATAACTTTGTGGTTCTTTGTGAATATTTTATATAGAAACTTGCATTTATTTGAGTTCTAAACAAGTCTGGAATAAACACACAAAATGAACTTCCCTTTCGCTTTCTCACTGCTTAATGATAACTCTCAATCTTCTCTGCATTTTCCAACACAGTTGATGGCATAGCTAAAACATTTCACGTAGATGGGTTGAGTCAGAGGTTAATTATAATCATAAGTGGTTATGTAATTTGTATTTCGTGGCTTTTTTGTTATTAGTTCTAGGCTGTCAGAGAAAATGGTGTGCTAGGAATGCAGGGTTTAATTCAGCTCTAGTAATATAAGGTGAGAATAGATGACAGCCTACAGAGTAATTGTGTTTGCTTCACAGTTCAGGTCAGCATGATTTCAGAGAAACTTTTACACTGGGACATTCTCATTACTTCTAGTCCACTAAATGAGATTAAAAGAACATTTCCAATCTCTGAAAGAAAATAACACAAATGATTAGGCTACATTCAATAGTACACCAAGGATTTGAAATGCAACTGTTGGTTCATGATTGCTTGTTAGTAACAAATAAGGTGAAGAACATTTCAGGCCATCTCATTTACATATAGTTTTGTTTTTCCTATACACTGTAGATATTTTGTTTTGAGGTAAAAATGTGAATATAAAATAGATAAATAACTTAAACATTGTACCTTTTGTTTAAATCTGGCACAGAACATTTGACAAAAAAATATTAGAACTGACAGATCGTTTTTGTTGCTCAGGTGTGTCCTGTTATACAGACTGATTATTTAAATAATTAAATAGCTGTGACAACCTACTATTTTTTTTTTTAACTGTGAAAACTACATTTGTTGTAAAACGAGATAAATGGGAGAAATGTACACGTTTTATAGTTGTGAAATGAGGAAAAATTGCACAAGCATTTTGCTCAGGCAATGCAATAATTTAAAATGTTCTAAATAAGAAGAAACCACTGGTGTACTATCAAGCAGATGTTTAACAAGTCAGCCGTAAAAGAAAACCAACAACCAATTAAGATGAACAACTTCACTAACAATGTTCCATAGTGCAGGGGTGAAGGTAACACTTTTCATAATTTGAAGAAGGCTTTGAGAGCTGAAATCTAGAAGCCAAACAACAAGATGCAAACCACAAATTGGAAAGAGGAATTGGAAAGCCATATTGGAATTTGCTAAATTACAGAGATGAGGGATAAATATTAACCTTTACTAAAGTGATGGCAAAGTCAAGATGTGAAGAACAAAAGGATCTGCTCATGTACCAAAATAAACGAGTTAAGAATAGTAGAGGTAGTTTCATAGCTTGAAGTGGAACAGTAGAAGCAGAATGACTTTTGAAGTCTACAGAAACATTATGTCATAATTTACAGAGAAATGCATCTAATGCAAAATATTCAATAGACATGTTGTAATGGACCTTCATTTATTAAAGGTTTTTTTTTTTTTTTGATAAAAAGATAAATAGTCCACATCTGTGTAAAGTTTTAAAGTGTTTTCTTTTGTGTGTTGTTCCTTTTATTATTAAGTTTTAAAGATACAAATAACAGAGCCTCAAAACTTTGAAAGTTTCTCTGAAGCATGCATATGGAATCAGAACTAATTCTTATATAATTATATATTAATTCTTATATAACATTTGTATGATAATTATAACTATAAAACATTCATTTAAACATGTCCAGACACTAGACTATTAATATTCTACAACTGTTCCATAAATATGTTGCTTTCCCCATATGTTATTGGACCACCTCCTGGGGGTTTTGGTGTGGAAATATAACAAACATTCGCAAAAAGCATTTCCATTTGTCTAAACCACTGGGTGCTCCCAGAATTTCCGCTGCAATCTGTTTTCCATCTGTGTGGTGGATAAGCAATTGTTCAGTTGAGAAAATATTCAAGGGAAAATCTCAACTTCTACTACAAAACCCACAGCATTACTAAAATAATTGTATTTCTAAATTCTATTAGGGTTAGTTATGGAATTTGTTACTAACCAAAAGCACTCCTATGTGACACATGATTAAAAAATTTGTGCTTCAGGTTGGTGTACTTACATTTCGTTCATCATCATTAAATCGTCTCTAGCTTATGTACCTAACCCTGGTTTCCTGAGGAGCATTTTCACACTCTTAATCATTGTCCAACGAAAAAGTGCGACGTCACCAGTGGGGTAACGTCATGACCAGGAAGCTATAAAAGCACATTTGCACAAAAACAGTTTTGACTGTAGAAAATCTCGAAGGCACTTCGGACAGGGGCTCGAAGAGAGGCTTAGACAAGGTCTCCATAATAACGGTCAGGTCTTATATAGGCACTCTGGGTCGCACCTGAGACCTCAGCCTCAGGGTATCGCAGAGGAAACATGTCACTAACAGGTTTCCCTAGCGACTGCTCGGCAAGCGGAACATGATAAGCCGCAATAGTGGACACGTAAACCTTAAGGGGGAAGGAGACAACCCTTTAGCAAACTTCTCTTGAAAAAATTCCAGCACTGGGCCAACCGGGCAGTTAACTGGGTCTAAGTGGTGACCTACCTTATGAAGAAACATGAAGAAAACGTTTCAGTTGTACTTCGTATGATTAATAAAAGTTATCTTGTGTTGTAAATAGTATTTTTGCTGAGACTGCAATCTGTACACAAATTAACCACAAAAGGATCCACTAACAGGATGGAACAATTAATAATGATGAAACATGATGTTCTCAAGAATCATGTCACTCCATAACACTGTGCTTTGTTTCTGATAATAATATCTATATTCCTTTGTGTTTCTTTAAGATAATTTGCTATGGTTTATTTGCTTAACTAAAAATATGCTTTATAGCAGGCAGATGGCGTAAACTAAGGCGAATATAATTTTTTGTATGCATTGATATCTTTGATAGGACAGTGATTTACTTTTGTAAAGCCTTAATAGAACACAATCTGTTCATGACTTGTGTTGAAAATGCTATTTTTTTAAGCTCTTCATTATAGTTTAAAAACAAGTATTTGAAGCTGATGCTGCCTGCCTCAGCTCTTTGTTAAGATTATCTTTACCTTTATAATCATGTCCTTAATCCCTTTTTTTTTTGCTTCTCTTTTGACCCGGTGTCTTAAATAATATAGTTTGTAGGAATTGAACTTTCCACATGCTTTCCATTGTGCATCATTAATGCCAATCACTTGCACCATTTACAGTTACTGTTTGCCACTAACTGTCACATAGTTAAAAGTTATTGAAATTAATTATTTAAAAATATATATAAAATGTGCATTATAAGCCCAGAGGTTATGCTCCATTAAGACAATCTAGTTTTTCTTGAACTCTTTACCTCTTTTAAAAATGTTGGAGATAATCCCTAGTGTCTCTAACTGTTTGCTTTGTCTAATCTTAAACATTCAGTTTTGATTTAACTGTGTTTCGGGTTATTTTGTCTTTGTGTTTTGTTTGTTGTGGGCTGATGGCTGCCATCCCTGTGTCTTTTTGCAGTACAAAGCTTTAAAAGTTCAGCATTATTTCCACATAATTTTTAGGCACAATCTCTAACTAATAACCCCTTTTGTCTCTCTAATAAGACAAAGCTAATATGCTATCCTCCCAGTGAGATCCATTAAATTGTATCTTTAAAAAAGCATGGTGATGGTGGGACAGCTAACACTAATAACACCTGTCACAGTTGAAGCAAAAGTAAAATGCACTGTCTGTAGTGTACAACTTCACTGTCCACATTATTGAGAACACTTGTCACATACTGTACAGATTTGTGCAATTATCCAATTAGTCAATCATGAAGCAGCAGTGAACTGCGTACTGTAGTGCGTATATAAGTCTTCATAAAAAGAACTTGAATTAATGCTCACATCAGACATTATAATGTTGGAAAATTTATTTTTAGAAACTGCTTGACTCCTGGGATTTTTATGTACAACTGTCCATAGAGCCTATCCAGAATGGTATGAAAAGCGAAAAGATGAGAGTAGTGGTCTAGGTCTGAAAGAAAGAATGATTCTTATTTTTTTTCTGCAATTTAACTGTCCAGGTTTAACCAGTGTTGTCTCAGATTCTGTTCTTAACATTATGATTATAATAATAATAATTATTATTATAATTATTATTATTATTATTTTTATTATTATTATTATTATTATTATTATTATTATTATTATTATTATTATAACCCAGCCATTAGGGGGGCACAAGCCAGTGCACTCTTAGTGCCGGTCCCAAGCCCGGGTAAATGGGGAGGGTTGCGTTAGGAAGGGCATCCAGCGTAAAACATGTGCCAAATCAAATATGCGGATCACAAATGAGATTTTCATACCGGATCGGTCGAGGCCCGGGTTAACAACGACCGCCACAGGTATCCTCAGCCGACAGGGTACCGGTGGAAATTGGGCTACTGTTGGCCGAAGGAGGAGAAGGAGAGGAGGAAGACGTCTACAGAGACAGCAGGAAAAGGAGCAGTGTAGGAGAGTAGAGGTTCGGGTTGGTACTTTAAATGTTGGTACTATGACGGGTAAAGGGAGAGAGATAGCTGATATGATGGAGAGGAGAAAGGTAGATATGCTGTGTGTTCAGGAGACCAAGTGGAAAGGGAGTAAGGCCAGGAACATTGGAGGTGGGTTTAAACTGTTTTATCATGGTGTGGATGGAAAGAGAAATGGTGTAGGGGTGATTCTGAAGGAAGAGTACAGTAAGAGTGTAGTGGAGGTGAAGAGAGTTTCTGATAGGGTGATGATCGTGAAGGTGGAGGTTGAAGGGATGATGATAAATGTCATCAGTGCCTATGCTCCACAAGTTGGCTGTGAGATGGAGGAGAAGGAAGGATTCTGGAGTGAATTAGATGAAGTGGTAGATGGTGTACCTAGGAAAGAACGATTGGTGATTGGGGCAGACTTTAATGGGCATGTAGGTGAAGGGAACAGAGGTGATGAGGAGGTGATGGGTAGGTATGGTTTTAAGGAGAGGAATGTGGAAGGGCAGATGGTGGTAGATTTTGCTAAAAGGATGGAAATGGCAGTGGTGCACACGTATTTTAAGAAGAAGGAGGATCATAGGGTGACGTATAAGAGTGGAGGAAGGTGCACACAGGTGGATTATCTTCTGTGTAGGAGATGCAACCTGAAGGAGATTGGAGACTGTAAGGTGTTGGCGGGGGACAGTGTAGCTAGACAGCATCGGATGGTGGTCTGTAGGATGGTTTTGGAGGCGAAGAAGAAGAGAAGGAAAGTAAGGATTGAAAGAAGAATAAGATGGTGGAAACTGAAGGAGGAAGAGTGTAGTGTGAGGTTCAGGGAAGAGGTCAGACAGGGGCTTGGTGGTGGTGAAGAGGTGCCGGATGATTGGGCAACTACTGCAGGAGTGATGAGGGAGGCAGCTAGAAAAGTACTTGGTGTGACATCTGGAAATAGAAAGCAAGACAAGGAGACGTGGTGGTGGAATGAGGAAGTGCAGGAGAGCATTAGGGGAAAGAGGTTGGCAAAACAGAAGTGGGATCGACAGAGTGATGAGAAAAGTAGGCAGGAGTACAAGGAGATGCGGCAGCAGGTAAAAAGGGATGTGGCCAAGGAAAAGGCATATGAGGAGCTGTATAAGAGGTTGGACACTAAGGAAGGAGAAAAGGATTTATACCGATTGGCCAGGCAGAGGGACCGAGCTGGGAAGGATGTACTGAAAGTTAGAGCAATAAAGGATGGAGAGGGAAATGTGTTGACTAATGAGGAGAGTGTGTTGAGAAGATGGAGGGAGTATTTTGAGCAGCTGATGAATGAGGAAAATCAGAGAGAGAGAAGGTTGGAGGATGTGGAGTTGGTGAAGCAGGATGTAGATAGGATTAGTAAGGAGGAAGTGAGAGCAGCGATTAAGAGGATGAAGAATGGAAAGTCGGTTGGACCAGATGACATACCGGTAGAAGCGTGGAGATGTTTAGGAGAGATGGCAGTGGAGTTTTTAACCAGATTGTTTAACAGGATTCTGGAAGGGGAGAGGATGCCTGAGGAATGGAGAAGGAGTGTGCTGGTACCGATCTTTAAGCATAAGGGAGATGTGCAGACCTGCAGTAACTACAGGGGAATTAAGTTGATCAGTCACACCATGAAGTTATGGGAAAGAGTAGTGGAAGCCAGGCTGAGAGAAGAGGTGACCATCTGTGAGCAACAGTATGGTTTCATGCCGAGGAAGAGCACCACAGATGCCTTATTTGCTTTGAGGATGTTGATGGAGAAGTATAGAGAAGGACAGAAGGAGCTGCATTGTGTATTTGTGGATTTAGAGAAAGCGTACGACAGGGTGCCGAGAGAGGAGTTGTGGTATTGTATGAGGAAGTCAGGTGTGTCAGAGAAGTATGTGAGGGTGGTGCAGGACATGTATGAGGACAGTGTGACGGCAGTGAAGTGTGCAGTAGGTACGACAGACTGGTTCAGGGTGAAGGTTGGACTGCATCAAGGATCGGCCCTGAGCCCTTTCCTGTTTGCAGTGGTGATGGACAGGTTGACGGACGAGGTCAGACAGGAGTCTCCCTGGACTATGATGTTTGCAGATGATATTGTGATTTGTGGTGAGAGTAGAGAGCAGGTTGAGAAGAGCCTGGAGAGGTGGAGATATGCACTAGAGAGAAGGGGAATGAAAGTCAGTAGGAGTAAGACAGAGTACATGTGTGTGAATGAGAGGGAGGGCAGTGGAGTGATGTGGTTGCAGGGAGAAGAGGTGGAGAAGGTGGAGGAGTTCAGGTACCTAGGGTCAACAGTGCAAAGTAATGGAGAGTGTGTTAGAGAAGTAAAGAAAAGAGTGCAGGCAGGGTGGAGTGGGTAGAGAAGAGTGACAGGAGTGATTTGTGATAGTAGGGTATCTGCAAGAATGAAAGGGAAAGTTTATAGGACTGTGGTGAGACCTGCGATGTTGTATGGATTAGAGACAGTGGCATTGAGTAAAAGACAGGAGGTGGAGCTGGAGGTAGCAGAGCTGAAGATGTTGAGGTTTTCGTTGGGAGTGACGAGGATGGACAAGATTAGAAATGAGTTTATTAGAGGGACAGCACATGTAGGATGTTTTGGTGACAAGGTGAGGGAGGCGAGATTGAGATGGTTTGGACATGTGCAGAGAAGGGACATGAATTATATTGGTAGAAAAATGCTGAAGATGGAGCCACCAGGTAGGAGGAAAAGAGGAAGGCCAAGGAGGAGGTTCATGGATGTGGTGAGGGAAGACATGCAGGTAGTTGGTGTGAAAGAGGCAGATGTAGAGGACAGGGTGGTATGGAGACGGATGATCCGCTGTGGCGACCCCTAATGGGAGCAGCCGAAAGAAGAAGAAGAAGATTATTATTATTATTATTATTATTATTATTATTATTATTATTATTATTATTATTATTATTATTATTATTATTATTAATAATAATAATATTATCATCCAAATAATATAATTAAAATATTATTACATTTGTTGTTGTCAATCATCATCTTTCTCTCTGCACTTAAAAACTCTCACTTAGTCTCTTTCCTTGTTTCAGGTGCTTTTGTGGAAGTAAATGATGATACAAAAAGGAATGTCATGTTGTCAAGAAACTGCTTGTTGTGAACAGAAAATTGTTTGCTTGCATATTTCCTTTGCAAGACACTTTTCTATCTATAATGACACCGCATGCTGCGAACAAATTATCACACAATGTGCAAATTGTTTGCTAACTTAGCTGAATCACTGTGTATCTTGGAAAAGTGTTTGTTTGTTACTCTTCTTTTATAATTAAGCTCTGATGTTGTGAACATTTTGACTGTGTGAGGTTGGTACCTGTGGACAAAAACTCCAACACGATCAATCACTCTGTGGGGAACGTTGTTTTCCTCACTTATGACACGTCAAGGGAAGTGAGAACCATTACGGAGCTCATGTTCGTATATTCAAGGTATTATTTCAAGGCCTGAATGCATGCTGCAGAAATAATAAAAAAAAAAATGTCAGGCAAGAAGCCACCATCCTGTGAAACAATCTAGAAAGCTCATGTGAAAAAAGCAGAACTGAGAATAATGTGATCGAGGGGTAGTAGGTGGGGGAATCTTAACTTTTTACTCAGCATTCCTGTACTTCTCTCTTCTAAAAAGTACATACTAACCATGTGGGTACAGTACTTTCTAATTTTATGTCATATACAGTAGGGTTAGGTTCCTTAGTAAAAGGTCTTAATATTGATATCATGGAAATGGGATTAAAAAGTTTTTAATTTCTTTTTAACTATCTGCAATTGGGTTCAGGTTGCCTTTATTAGTCAGTTTTGGCATCAAAATATCTTGTCTGGCAACATGATACAGAAAAGCTCTCAAACTAGTAAGCCTATTGTTTTTCATTGTAATTATTTTTTAATAATCAAATATGTATACACTGCACTTAAACTGCCCAGAGTGAAGAAATTGTCTTACTATAAATAAAATGTATCCTCAATCTAAAAACAGCTATTACAGTGGTTTCCAAACTACAGCTCATGATCCAATTTGAAGTGTTTTGATTCACAAATAGATTTGCGTTAGAAGGTCACAATCTCCACAATTGTTATATTAATTTTCCCCCTACAATTAAATATTAATGAACTTAATATTTAATCTCTGAATGGTTATTTTTAAATTGTTTCTGCAAATGACCTTTAAACAAGTCACATTTAGTTTAAGAGTGCAGACATATACACCATTTGGCAGGCACTCTTTACCAGAGCAAGCTAAAAAGTATATAATTTACGTATACACTAAGCGGTTTAAAGTTAAGGGCCTTTCCAATGGCCCATGGAGCAAAAGCTTGATGGTGTTGGAAACTTCTGTTTAGATGTCAGAGAGTTTAACCGTAACAACACTCAATATTTAGTGGAAAAGAAATTAAATTCGGATTCATAACCATGATGGTAAATCACCAAAGGAACCAAAATGCCAATATTTGAAGTCAAAGAACATTCACAATTTTGGGGATTCTGAAAACCTAAGTTTCTGTCAGGCTGAAAAAAGAAACCTTGACTCCTCAGCCGCCAACTGAACATGAATGAATGGACAACAAATGTCCCTGCACATACACATATACATGTTTATTCACACCCAGGGGCAATATAGAGTAGGCTAGATCTACCTACAGGCTTGTTTTTTAAAAAGTGGAAGGAAATCCACCTGAAAACATGTTAACACAAACAGTAACCCAGGGTCAGGCTCAACCAGAAGCCCTGGAGCTGTGTCATGGCAGTGCTGTATCACCCCTGTTTCACTGTGCTGCCCTTTTCATTGCTTGTGTTATTAAAACTGGTTTGTTTTGTATGTTGCCATAACTCTTGCAGCATTAGACAAAAACGAAAACATAACAGTAATCAAATTAAAGTTTTTATTTATTTATTTTCTGCATTTTCCATAGCAGTATTTTAACTGCTGACTTTTTTACACTGTAAACCACTGATCAGTATCATGGAGATCTGGACTTTCAATGGGGTGTACTTGCTTCAGTGGAGATGCAGTGTGAGCAAGAAATGCCATGGTATCGACCCGTCAACACAGCAACCTCAGATGGGTCATTTTCAATTACCTAGCTGACGTGGTCATTACAGGGAGTAGAAGTCGGCTGTCACTCTGCAAGCATATGTGTGCATTTAGTTTCCACTTCAGTTGAAGGAGCCAAAATTGATTTTTGAAGAGCTGCAGGTGGACTAGGATATATTAAAATGTAAGCGCGTGTCTGTATGCGTCAGTATGTGTGTGTGTGTGTGTGTGTGTGTGTGTGTGTGTGTGTGTGTGTGTGTGTGTGTGTGTGTCTAGGTACGAAACAGAAGGTACATCCAAATCCTGAGGGGTTTTCAATGAAGTAAGCTAACTCAATAAGCCAGGCCTGGATTATTTCCGCCAATTTTAGTTTCACCATGAAGCATTATTGTGAATACAATAAGTATATAACAAAGGCCCATGGTGAACTGAAATAGACAAACATTTGTTTATAGTATAAATTGTATATCAGCCAACTAGGCATTAAGTTAGAAACATATTGGTGGTATCCATATTGTGTAAGCAGCTAAGGTGTATAAATCCCTGTGGAGAGAGCAGCATGTATTTTGCATTATAGAATCTAAAGTTACAGTATCAGATCTTACTGTAAGTTACTGGAGCCTCACATTTCAAGCACCACCTGGTGCAGTAGAGTTCTAGTTCACTTTACTTCAAAAACCATCTGGATTGTTTTATGCTTCCTTGCAAACGATGCTTTTCTTTACAGGCTCACTGAGATGTCCTACTGAGACACAGATGTTGTTGCTGCATTACAAAGTAGATGGATCTTAGTAAGGTATGCCATGAGGTTAGCACTTTAAAAAAAAAAAAAAAAAAAAAAAAAAAGATTATATTTTCTGCCAACTGTGACATTCAAATCACTTAGATGGGTTTTTAGGTTTTGGGCTTGTATGTACTGTATGCTCGTAAAGTCCATTCCTGAGGAATATCACAAAAAAGCATTAAAATATAATTTAATCAGGATGAATGTCTTTGTAAGTTATAGCATTAAGATTCCCCTTCACTGGAACTAAGAGGCCCAGCATAACACGTGAGGTCCATAAAGACATGATTTGCCAAGTTTGATGTGGAAGAACTTGAGTGACCCACACAAATCCCTGACCATAAATACACTGGATGCTAGACAAAGGATTAAATTGTGGGGGAAAAAAATTCAAACCTGTCACTTTCCTGCTGCTTACTGAACCTGTAGAATAGGCCACCAGGTCATTATTTGCTTTCCATGAAATTCCTGAGCAAGAAAGGGCGTTTTGAGGATGGATTTGACTGTAGTTAATGTCAACAGTCTCCTACACCGACTCAGGACTACTTTTCGCTTCTGATCATCATCACTGTACCCAGCAACATTGTATATACAAATACAAATGGACATTCAGTGCAACCCAGATGAGGATGGGTTCCCTCTTGAGTCTGGTTCCTCTCAAGGTTTCTTCCTTATGCCATCTCGGGGAGTTTTTCCTTGCCACAGTCGCCACCGGCTTGCTCATCAGGGACAAACTTACTTATAAAGAACATATTCACTTTTAATCACCACATTATCTGTGTAAAGCTGCTTTGAGACAATGTTCATTTTTAAAAGCGCTATACAAATAAAAATGAATTAAATTGAATTGTGTCAAAGAAGAGGGCAAAACACTACTGGTAGTAGCAAGCTAGTCGATAATGTGTCTATATTCTAACATTACACAAGTTCATCTTCTTATGTGCATTACTTCTTGTTTACTTGTTTACAGACTGTAGATTTACAGCTGTTGTGCATTTATCCATAGCTAGTTTCAAGATAATAATATTTTGCGATAACTAGTAACTAGTAGAATGTGCTATAAGGCAAGCTATTCTATTTAAATTTGTTAAAATTTGGATCAATAAAACTATTATATTGAATATACAGTAATATAAATTATAAAGATGTATATTGAATATAAAGTTCATATTGAATTTTAAGTTAATTTTATTTGTCTTTAAAACCAACATTTTTGGGAAGGTCAATTCCAAGTGGTTAAGTTTTGTTTTCTAACGCAACTTTACATTAGCTGTGACAAATGTCACTGACTCTGACAATTTCAAATAATCTTTATATAAAAATATTGTTTTTCTATTAGTTTTATTTGTTATATGTAATATGTAATGTTACTATCACCCAATAAATCAAGAAAACTATCTTTATTACACCAAGCATAGTTATCATTAATCAGATTAATTTTGTCCAAACAAATGTACAAAATAATCCTTTGTTATTTAAATAGGGTTATACTCTACTTTTTAAGCTACTCAAAATTTAGTGCTAATGTCTGTCTTTTGTTAACATTCAAGTTAGCTTACTAGTAACATTGCTAGTCTATATTCCATGTACTCCATGTACAACCAGTATTGTTTTTTTATTTGATCGTGACATTTTTGCTTACAAATATCTATTGGGTTTTTTTGTCTTAAAAAAAACAACAACAAAGGAACACACATATCAAGTATCATTGTCAAAATCGTCTTAAATATATGTATTTTTCAGCTGGCTGTAGACAATGCTTTATTGTCAGTAAACATTACTTTAAAGCCAAATTAGAAGTAATTTTTCATTGAAAAAATTTATTGTCAAAGAAAAACAAGGTTTGCAGAACAATTCATAGTTTCATTTATAATAGCAGCTTCCTTTGTCACATTGACTTGATCAAAGTAAAGTCTGATGAAGCAAGGTTTTTTACATTTAAAAACTTCTATTAATGAAAGATTGAACAATATCTTGTCCTTCAACAGTAACTTCAACAGCTGCATTATATTTGTCTTGGAAACGTAATGCAAACTGTAAAATAAACACAGTATGTTTTACACCCAGAAACTTGTGAGGAAAATTTTGACTTGTGCTGGCACTTATAAGCTGGAAACAATCAGGTCTTTTAATGATGCAGATTGATTAGTATTTTTCAAACAGCCTTGTTCTGATCAACCTAAAATTTCTATCAGACTTCTTTCAGCTACAGTATAATTGAAGGCTTCCATGATATGAGCCAATTGCACCTGCCTTACAAACTGAGTGAAACATTAACCACTCTTGAATTTCCATTAAAAGATGGACATTAAGAGAGTTGTGGTTGTGCTGAATACCAAATATATCCTCTCAAGAATTGCCATATAAAAACAGCTAGTGCCTATATTTCTAGACCAAAACTATTGGTGGAATAAGTGCTTTGCTCAGTATGCTCCCATTAAGCAAACATTACAGTCACTTTTTAATTGTGATTCAGTTAAGGAGCAGCATGAGCCATTAAAGGCCTCTAGTTTGCATTGTAAAATAAAATGTTTTAGAAGATATTTAAGATGGTATTGTGGGAACATTACAACAAAGATAAAAGATAAATCATTAGCTTCTATGTTAGCCAGTAAGGACTACATCCATGACTAATGACCTTTTTTCAGGGTGATTTTTCATTTGACTTTGCTTTATTTATGAGCAATTTTGTAAAAAATCAGAAATAGTTCGTAAATGTAGAAAATTGTTAAGCAAAAATGTCTGGACAATGACAAACAAGCATTGATAAATTAGATGGTCATTCTCAGAACTGGTGTTTCGCTAGGCTGGTGGCTACTTTGATGGGTGATAAGATTAATGATTCCATGTGCCAATGGCTTGTTTTATGCTACTTAAACAAGGCAATGCAAAAAGTGTCAATTTAACAATTCGCATGCCACACTAAAGGTGAAAAGAAAACTAGCTTCTCCAAGCTTTTTTTGGTGCTGGCAGTTTATTTTCTACATGTTGTGGATGAGGGAGAGATTTGTAAAAAGAGGGTCTGTACCAAATCATTTCCAACTTGGAAATACTGTTGCTTTTGTTTCTTAATAGAAAGAAAGTGTCTATTAAAGGTGCAATTTACAAAAAGAATATATATTATGTTTAAAATAGTGCTGGCTTGACCACATAGATTGCTTTCTAAGGTTTACTCCACCACTTTTGCCATTATAGAGAAACACAGTGTAATGGAGCACTGCATTACAGACATTCAGACATTCATGTCATGTAAATAAATGATTTGACTAAAGTAAAAAGCACAATTTAACAAGTTTCTTTTACTGCAGCCACAGCTGCAATGCCTACATCTTCTCTAGCAGAAGCATCAATATTAACCACATAAAGGATACCAAGGATTGTGCATTTTTTTTCATGCATTATGGCAAACTTGGGCATTTCAAACTAAAGCGAATTGTGGGGTTTTTTTGTGCAAACTGTACAGAAAAGAAAACACAAATGTATAAATGGTTGATAAGAACTGTTTTGAACTGTTTTGGCTGAATTTTCCTCACAATGTCCAGATTTTCTTGAAAATCCCATCATGTGAATGTCCTTGTAAGTATATCTGCAACCAAATATTTTTTTTTCTCCTTGGTCAGCTATTGTGGAATGGAAATAACAGCTATCAATTCCACAGTCAAAGAACAAGAAAATGCTGATGTGATTCTATGCCTGTTTGAGGGCCTTGGAGTAAGCAAGTTGATTGGTTAAAGCAACCTGAATTTGAAGATACCAAGAGCCTGCACTGTTAATTTTTGCAGGCCTTACAGCAGTTACCTTTAATCCCGGTAACGTGATCTGATTGGATAGAAACTCCAACATTAAATTACACTCTGGTGCTCCTTGCACACCTAATAAAAACGCTAGAAAATTAAGAGAATATAATATTGGGAATAATTGTATACATATTTCAGGACAAAAAACATGTAAAATGCTGAGTCGGTTATTGTGATACTTGAAATATTCCTGGCCAGTTGCAAAAGAAAAATGCTGCATGACTTAGGGTCTGTTTTTTTTCAGAAACTATTGGTGAAGATGCCATCTGATTTACAGTCTGCAGTTTTAAAAGGCAAAAGAGCAGACAGTGAGCTGTTATAGACAAAAGGAGAATATATTGGTTCATTCTGATACCTAATGTCTAAATGTTGCAGGCCATATAGCAAACCAGCATCCCAGAGTTTTTTACAATTACTTGTAAATGGATAGACATTATTGTACATGGATCTGATTCAATCCTGATGCAGCTAGAGACAACAGTAGAATATGCAAATCGAAATATATACCCAAGCAATTCAAAGAGCCCAGAGAGGCTCAACAGAAATCAGCAAGCTGAGCAGTAGCCTATGCTAGTAATGGATGCACAGGAATTCAGCCAGCCTTTAAATGCACACGAAACTGGTATGGAAGAGAAATGAAAATACGAAAATGTTCCTCAGTAGCTGAAAAAGGAGAGCTCATGATATTAATAGAGACTACTAGCTGTCCTTAATGAAAAACAATTAATGCCACACCAGCTCCTTTCCAGGAGACCTGTAAATTAAATGGCCATTCCTTTTCAGAAAGAAATACACTATACAGACAAAAGTATTGGAATACATGTTTTCTTTTTTTTTCAGTCATACCTGGGTGTTGAGTTTTTTGGCTATTGAGCTTTGACCTCCACCATACCGAACTCCCTTGGGATAAATTGTATAGTTGATGCCTTTCCAGATCTTCTCACCCTACTGACTTTACAAGCTGCCATTGTGGCTGAATGGGCAAAATATTCAAAATCACATTCCACAATCCAGTGGAACATCTTCCCAGACGAGAAGAGGTTATTGTAACAGCAAATGTTGAAACTGAATACAATGACATTGTACCTACCAGCAAGCAACTGTTAAAGACATACAACAAACAAACAAAATCCTCATACTGAGGTAATTAAATACTCCGTAAGGTGTCAGATTATGTATAATGATCTTTATAATTGTTGTTTTACTACCAAAAAGGCCGTAACACTGTTCAATACGAATCCTGCAGTATATGTATGAACTGTATGATCTCTATTTACATCTGCTTGGGATTTATTCATTCAACCATCATATGGAAGCAGAGCAATTCTTGAAATCATTGATATACAGGTCAAGTGCTTTATTTCGTATTTACATGAAACATCAAAATATGAAAAATGTGACACTGATTGTCGGAAAAAAAAACCTTGTGCCAGATGAACAAGTGTGTGTTTTTCAGCAGCTGCTGATCTCCTGAGATTTTAACACAGCATAGTGTGAAATAAATAAAAGAAACCATCCCATTCAGTTTCTGTTCTGTGCTCAGAAACACCTTGTTGAAAAGATAGGTCAGAGGAAAATGGCCAGGCTTATTTTATTTGACAGAAATACTCTTTGCTGAGCAGAAAAGCATAAAATCTTTGCCCACTGCAGCCTCAGATTCCTGTCCTTAGCTGACAGGAGTGGAGTACAATATGATTTTCTGCTGTTGCAGCCCATCCAGTTGGACTACATTTTAAGGAACAGGCTGCAGATGTAGATTTTCATGTGTCCCCATGCTAACTAAATTTTTCTGCTCTATGGTTTTATTCACTGAAACATTCACAAAGGAATTATTGGATAGGATTTATGGCTCAATGGTTCCGCACTGGAAGAAAGAGAGACAGGCAAAAGTTCTCTAAGCAGAGCCTTCTTTATTTACTTTCATTTTCACCCCGGCGCTTTTCTTTTCAGTACTCACGCCGGGGCTCATTCTCAGTCCTGTGGTTTCGGGACGCCTTTGCAGCTTACGTCTGCCGGCGCCAACCCGCGGATCGTCCTGCCTTCCTCCGGCGTCCACCCTCCACAAGCGCCTGCCTGGGCTTTGCTCAAGGACCAGCACATCTTTCTCCAGCGCCCGCCCACGCTCAGTCACAGTCAGCGACCCTTTTACCCGCCTCTGCTTGGTGGCTCTCTCTCGGAGGTTGGCATCTCTCTCCTCTTTATTGGCATTGCTGAACTGAAACAGAGTGCACTGATTAGTCTTACCGCTCATTTTGTCCGGCTCCACCCTCAACTCGCTCACTGCTGGGACATACATATTGTAATTGCCAATTTTCAATGACAGAAATTTTTTTCTAAATATACTGATCAGTAAGACCACAGCTTCACTGATCAGGGCAATGCTAACAGGCCTTTGTGAGTATTAAGAGTGCTCTTTCATGCTCTGATTAGACCAGAGCTTCCCTAAAGTCACTTAAAGGATGCCAACAAGTCAACATGCCAACATTATTCATTGGTATTTAATATTACCATCTTTTAAGTTCACAATGGTCCCCAGGCCAGAAAGCAGATGGAAATAGCTGATTTTCTTTCCCTTTGGGGTGGAGTCAGTCAAATGCTGGATACCAACCAGTGTTCCTTTTTATTTTGAACATGTAATTTAAAGCTTTACATGGGCACTTACTTAGGGAGCACCTCACCACAACATCAAGTTCTATTTTTAGCTTATGCACTTGAATTCTTTAATTAAAGCAAAAAACATCTGATTTTTCATCACCTGGCCATTTATATTTTTCTAAAACATGAATAATTCAGAAAATACCTTTTTTATTATTGCTTGTTAATATAACCAGCCACTGACCTAACTTAAAGTTACTGTGTATAGATTGACTTTAATGCTATATACATGCAAATATTCAAAATAAAATTAGGAAAACAGAAATATTCTTCTGACATCTAATTATTAGCAAGGTTGTAAATTCAAGACCCAACACTTCCAAGCTCCTACTGTTAAGAGTCCTGAGCCAGACTCTTAACCCTCAACTTTCCATGTTTCCCCTCCAAGCAATTACATGGAAACAAAGGAATTTTACTGTAGAAATATAATGTATAAAATCTCCTTTCTGCTGTAGGGAGACCATCAATATACTGTAGGTTAAGACATTAAAGTGTTTCTTTTCCCCAGCATTTTACTTGTATTTAGTATCACCAACAGTTCCCATCACTCTCACGCATCAAACCACAACTCTTTTTCTGGAGTTTAACACATACTGTGGCGAAATGAGGGATAAATATGTGTGGGAATAAAGAACAGCTGTTTACAATCTGTTAAGGCCACACTTCTGGGTGCTAAGACAACACAACCAATCAAGCACATAGCTAATGTCCAGCTGTTTTTATGCTTTCAGGGAATCTGTGCTTAGCAGACCAACACAAACCAGAACTTTGGAAAAAATACCCTACTAGCGCATAAAAGGTTTATGGATAACTATGGATAAACAGGCATGTGTGTGTGTGTGTGTGTGTGTGTGTGTGTGTGTGTGTGTGTGTGTGTGTGTGTGTGTGTGTGTATGTGTGTGTGTGTGTGTGTGTGTGTGTGAAGAAACAATATAAGGGTGATGTAAAAAGTTTTTTCATTTACAAACATCTCCAAGTCACATCTCTTTTGCAAACTAACTGTTAACTATCCAAGGGACCATTTGCTTAGTATTCTTAAGCCATCTCATGTAAGAGCTTAGAAAAAGCTACATGTTCTAACAACATGAATATCCTTGTGAAGTATTTAAGCAATGTATTTCCTGCAGCCAGTGGGTAAAATTATGGATATTGTGGTAAAAGTGTTGGATTAATCGTACAGCTGTTATCAAAAATGTTTAACACATGTAACATTTTGTTACATGTAACATGTTACATATGGATAGAAGTTCATATTTGTTTAGTTTCCCAGAATTCTTAGTTATCGGTTAACATGCAGCGCTTTACTGAATAGTTCCCTTTCAGGAACTTAAGCTGCATCAAAACGCTTTGGGAATGCTTCCGCGTTGCCCACGTTTTAAAACACGTGTGTAATCAGTCCAATGGAAAGTGCGGTGCATATTCTGCGCATACTCTGCGCCGCACTCATAGCACCATGCACATTGTGCTCGCATGTCTATGTGAACGATCTGCTCCCAGAGAGCACTCCTCGAGGGAGGTGCTCTCACTCCTCGTGGTTCTGGCCCCGTTCTCGCTGAGGCAGAGTGGCACACTGGTTCCTGGGGCTCACAGATGGACCTGGAAGAGGGATTCGAGCTGGGCTTGTCCCTTTCTTCTTTCTCACCTGCCTGGTCCAGCACTCGCTCGCAAGTTGGAAGCTCCCCTTTTGGCAGTTTCTTCACCTTGTGACGAGAGCATTCAGCTCTGCCTCCCTTCCTCCAAGGAGGGGGGGTGCTCTGAGAGCTAGGCTTTGAGGAGATATTGGAGGTTGTGACCCGCGCCGTAGCCAAACTTACTGCAACCTATGTCACAACCTCTGCATCTCGGTCTGCCCTTCTTTCCGGACCTGCACACCGTGGTGTACAGATCCTGGGCTAAGCCATATTCGGCCCGCCTCTTTAGTTCAAATCCTCATTGTACTCCAACATTGTGGGACTGAACGAGTGTGGTTAGGGGTTGACGACCCGGGTTGTCACTGGCTATCTCTCTCTGGGATGCATTGTCCCTTAAGACCCTGACATGGTCCACAAAGCCTCTTCATAACATGTCTGTGCTAGTGGGTAGGGCTTATGCCTCAGCAGGTCAAGCCGCTTCATGCCTGCACACCTTGGTGGATTTGGCTCTTAGGGCCACAAAAGAGACCGCTGTGGCAGTCTACAGCATCCTCCATTTCCACCCAGTGTTATAGCGAACCTGGAGAACTTGTGGCCTCCAAGGCTCCTAGAGCTGCACCAGAGCATAGTCCCGGCTCTAGGCATACCAGAGGTCAGTCTCAAGAGACTGATACCCTTAAGAGACTCCCTGGCAGCCCGGAAGTTCCTGAGGTTCGCTTTTGGGGCCAAAGTGTACCAATATCGGATCCTTCAATTTGGTCTTGCCCTCTCACCCCGCACTTTCATAAAGTGTGTGTCCAATGAGTCCTCTGGTCACCCCGCTCCTTTCGGCATCAGAGCGCACTCAACCCAGATTCTGGCATCCTCTAAGGCTTGGTCCTCTGGAGTTTTCCTCCATGACATCTGCGATGCTGTGGGCTGGTCCACCCCGCTGACCTTTGTCAGGTTTAATAACCTTGACCTCAGTGCCACTCCTGGCCCCTCTGTCCTTCGATCTAGCTGTGCTCTTACACACTAGGCAGGGACTGGTCAGTCTGGCGGTATTGGACACTCGTTCCAAAAGCGTTTTGATGCAGCTCAAGTTCCCTTTCAGGACATAACCTGGTTCCCTGGGGGGAACGAGACGCTGCGTCTCCAGGCCACATTGCCAGCATCCCTGCAGAACTTCCTTCTTCTTTTAGAAGCTTCACTCCATGTGCTTTTATAGCATCCTGGCCATGACGTCAGCCCGGCGGTGACACTGCGCTTTCTATTGGACTGATTATACACGTGATTCAGAGTGTGGACAGCGTGGAAGCATTCCCAAAGCATTTTGATGCAGCGTCTCATTCCCTCAGGGAACCAGGGTTACATATGTAACCTGGAGACGAACACAAAAACTATAAAAAACTATAATAAATATCTAAAATATACTACAAAAATGTGTTCCTATAAAATAATGCTAAATCAATAATACAATAAACAAATTAGCACTTTCAAACAGTCACTTAGAAGTAAACTTTTATACAATTTCTCGTAGTCCCACAGACTTTTATGTACTCCATTTGTCTGGTGATTTATATAATGTCACAAGCCTGAGATGAAGATTTTGGTGACAGAAAAAAATACACTACTATAAACACTTCTGTGATAAGAAGCAAGGCAAGGTGAAGTATTACTGAACTGTAAGGATTATGCAAAAAGGCGAATCCAAAAAAAAACAATGTACTTCTATAAACCACTTCACGAGTTCACGTGTTTCATGTTTTTCACATTCACAGATATGATTGTAACACTTGTAAATATCCTCACAGTTCAATGCAATCTTGTCTTTTGTTGTCTTTAACTGTTTTCTTTTGCCATCATATTTGGTCATGCTTATGTTTAGTTTGATGCTACCGGTTATTTAATATTTTCTTTGTCTTTGTTTTTGAGATTTTTGTAAAAATTTTCTCAGTTTATACTTTTGCTCATTATTTAAAATTCTCTGCACTTACATCAGTCCTCGCTTTCCTTATTATTGCATGACACAAATACAGTCGAGACTTCAAGCAAGTATAAAATGCTCAAATTATGTTCCAGCAAACTGAATGATCTTGCAGAATGTTTTGCAATTATTTAATCATTCAATTTTGCAGCACTATATGCATTTTTTAAAGTGTGACTTTATTTGAAGTCACTACGACTTAGCTCAGCCGCATTACACCTTTTCCCATTAATAAAGCTAACAGGATGCTGAAGAGTAAGCATTGAGATCGTATCCGAGTTAATCCTGCTTGTACTGATTAAACTGAAATGTTACACAACAGGGGGAATGGAGCTGAAGTGTATTTGCCCGGGTGTAAAAAAAAAAAAAAAAATAAATAAATAAATAAATAAATAAAATTATATATATATTATATATATATATATATATATATATATATATATATATATATATATATATATATATATATATATATATATATATTTATATGATAATGAAATGTCAAGTCAAGCTCCATTGTTGTCCTAAGAAGGCCAATTCTCCCCTCCCTCTGTCTCTATTTTTTACCTCTTTGTGGGTCTCTGACATTTAATCTGATGTCTTTGGGGCAACATGCAGGGGTTTGACTTTTCCACCTTGATAGTCCACACCTGTGGTGCTTTACTGCTGTGTTTTTGCCTTCTTGTACAAAACTTTCCACAATATTTTCCCTTCTTCAACCAAATAGTTATCCAAGCAGTTATAAAATCGTATTAAAGGTTCGTGCAAAATAATACATTTGTTACAAAGTTCATACTAATGCAGAAATGTTACCAAATGTAAAACCTGTTATTTGAAATAAATAAAGGAAAAAAATCTACACAAATAATGGTTATTTAGAAGGCTTCCCAGAATTTTTTTCTTTGGGAATAAAGAAAAAAAAGATTGTTTTTTTGAATTCTTCAATTCATCCAGGCACAAGCTAACCGTTAGATTTTACAACAATACTTTATTAAAACCAACAATATTTATTAGCATATTTTGCAAAATAATAATAATAAAAGATATTATTAAAAAAAGATTTAAAAAAATGTCCCACACACATCATTGTTTAAAACCATTAATGAACATCTGTTTCAAGGCATACTCGTTAAATTCATATTTGATTAGATGAAAATAATAAACATTTATTGCCTACTCTTTTTTTTTCAGTAGGTTTAAAAATACTGTACTGTCACTACTGAACATTTACTTGTTACTATCCTGCGTTTACACTGTTTAAGTAACTTAACTCCAAAAATGAAAGTCACTAGTAGAGCTTTTTCTGCATTTACTGCTGTTTAACCTGATTTCTGGGTAGTCTTAGTAGAGCAATGTTCAACTTCACACCTATAATCTGTCTTTTTTTGGGAACTGATGTGAGTCAAAAATATATTCAGTAGCAATCGATAAGCCAATCTTAACTCCTGAGTGGTGCAACAGAAAATCATATCACCCTATAACCCTACCTCAAATCCTTACAACATTAATGCTGGGAGCCAAGGGAGCAAAACTGGACATGATCTTTGAATGGGAGAAATGGCATATCTCTCCGCTGTCAATCATGGGCATGTGTTTGCTTATTTATGCAAAAGAAAGCAGATTGAGCTTTTCCCCATGTGTGCTACACCGCTCTGTAAGGCAGCATGCGCAGCAGTTCAAAAACGATTCTGGCTTCACTTGCCTCAGAGGAAACGTGTTAGCCTTCACCCTCCTTGGTTGGTAATGATAGTGGAGAGCTGGCTGGAGGATGGGAAATGACCAACTCTAATTTATGAAGAAAGAAAGGTGGTGGGGGATTTCATGGATGAAAAAAAAAAAAGGGGGGGGGGGGGCTTGGGGGGGTAGCAGGGATGAAATGGCCAACTGTCCAGCCCATTCTCACCTGGAAATCAAATTATTTATGCTATTTGGTTATTACATTTATTTTACTCTGGTTAGTAAAATACAGTTTGAATAATTGGTTTGATTTATTTTATTGGGATATGTGTGCATGTGCTCACATGTATTGCTTTGCTTCTAACAGCTTATATTTAAATATACTACAGCCTACTGTGTCACGTTATTTCTATTACTACTGATGCTACCAACCCTCTCTTACACTACTCAGTTGTCTAATTAGAAGTAACTGCATAATTAATATTATAGCGGCCACCAACCTACTAAATCCTTTCACTGCAGCTGTGTCCACTGTGACAGTGTAAAATCTGTAAGCCAATACTACAATGCAGTGAGAATTTATGATTTTGTTATTACTCTGTTATTACATCAAACTAACACTAATTCCAGTACTATATGTATAGCAAGAAAAACACATTCATATACACACCTGCACACTAGAAGTGTCATTTTTATCTTCTGGAGTTTGATATGCAAGCTTTGATGCAGTTTTTGAAAAGCAGGCATTACTACCGAGACTCTAACCTGTCAATCGAAGTCATACAGAACAGATCAGATACAGCAGTTGTAGCAGCGATGCAACTATTCAACAGAACCTTACATAACATGCATAAAATCAGCACAACGTTATATATGGTTAAATTGCACACACACTGCATTGCACTTGATTCTGTCAAATCAATATCTGTCACATCTAGGGCTATGCTGAAGAGGTGAAAGTTCAAGAAAACCTGTCATGCTTTCACACTGTGAAGTGTGTACAAGTTGGAGACGCAAGAAAGAGGAAGGGGTTTTCAAATATTTACAAGCGAAAGGGTTTCCCCCATGTAATTCATCATTGTGGCAGAGTGATAGAAGGAGTAATACAAAAGGGAGAAAAAAGAAGAGAAAGAGAGATAGATTAAAGCAAAAAAGAAAGCAGAATGAAACACAGGGAAAGGGTATACGTATGCAGAATGGTGTACAGACCCAAGCTCGCTAGTTTGTGCAGATGTTCTCCCACTTTTTTTTTTCAAAATTTAATGAGCCAAAATATTACCCAAGAATTCTATAGTTTTCTCTGGCTATTCCGACATTAAGTTGTCTAACTGCTTTTGAATGCACTTTATTTAATTTTGTGTACAATGTAGGAGATCTTTGCTTTAGTTTCCTGTGTAATGGCAAAGCTGCTCATTTCTGCAACCTTATAGTGACAGAGATGTTTATGGGCTACACATTGGTTCTGTTCTTTATCTTCTATTTGAGTGTTTCTTAGATCATTCAAAAGCTGCTTTACCTTAACAAAGATTGTTACATGTCTGCAATTTTCCCAATCAATGTCAATATCTCATATAATGACACCCGGTGCAGTTTAAAAAATATATGCACACACACATTTACCTATGTTTTTTTTTTTTTTTTATCTTTGTTTTTTAACTACATAGAAAATAACAAATCAAGCAGAAAGGTGGGCAGAAAAAAGTAAGGAGGAAGTGAGGAATTAAAAGATCAATATATTTTATTTATCACATATATATCACAGCACAGTAATTCTACTCACATATCCCAGCTTGTTACGAAGAGCACAGGTTAGACAGGATACTGACCCTGGAGCAGAGAGGGTTAGGGGTTTTGCTCTGGGGCCCAATAAAGGCATCTTGGCAAAGCTGGGGTTGAATCCTCCAACCATCTGATCAGCTAACTTAAAGCATTAAACAGTGAGCCACCAAGAAACAGTGTGGAAAGGGGAAATGGGATTGAACAATGAAGAAACAGCCAGAAAGTAATAACAATAGTCAATTATTAAAAAAAAAAAAAGCTATGGGGGGAATTAATGGAATAGAACATGGAAAGCTGTGTCACTGTGTGTGTTTGCATTGTGTGCTGACTAAACTGGCATCCCAACCTTTGTGTATTCTTGCCTCTTGCCCAGTTTTCCCAGGGTTTGCCCCAAATTCTTCATGACCCTGTTAAAACCGTTATTGAAAATGAATGCATGAATGAAATAGAGAAAAGATCAAGGGGGTATAAGGAATTGGACACAAAGACACAAACATTTAAATTGGGGAGAAAACTGAAACTGTAAAAAATAATCTATGAAAAAAGGATAGGCAGGACCAGGTTACACCATGGAGGTATAGCACCACCTACAGGACTTTACAACTGCAGCACAGCCAGGCGTACATGCACGTCGTAAAACTGCACTGTGATAAATTATTAAAAAATGTCACACTCACTTGATGTAGCCTGTGTCTTGCTCTGGTCCTGTTGAGTCCTCTCTTTGTCTCTTCATGACTGAAACTTTAGCACAATTAGAACAGAGACAGCCAAATCAACCACACACTGCCAAATCCTTTACACACTGCAGGAGCACAATGACAGAATCATAACTCAATATAATGTCTCACATTTATAATACTTATTGACTTGTCCTCAGCTCTGTGCTATATCTTTTTCTCTACTGCTGTATTAGTGTACAGATTTTTACACCATACATATTAGAACCCTACATAGCTGGCGTGACATGAGTGGGAATAAATCTTTAATAGGATGTCAATCTTTCACAGGGCACCACAAACACACACACACACACACACACACACACACACACACACACACACACACACACACACACACACATACATTCACACCCTTATTCACACCTACAGATCATTCAGCCTAGCTAATCCACCTAACCCGTTTTCATTTTTGGACAGTGGAAGGAAACCCCCTGCAAAACACAGGGACGGGGGAACCTGAAGCTATAAGGTGGTAATGCTAAATGTAAACGCTTGCAGAAATAATTTTTCACATGGTGAGCATTGAACATAATATATAGATTGTTTGATTACTGGTTTTACACTTTTTTACATTTGCATTTACATATAATTCCTTTTGGCAGGAAAATAACATCAATAGAAATAACAACTCACTGCAGGTGTGAAGCAAAATTCTCTCAGGATCCCAAAGTCTAAAAACAACTGAAAAGTGCAGCACAGGCCAAAACAAATAAGGTATCCATCATGGCAGCTTCCAACAGTGCAAGGCTATATCTGACTTGCAAAGAAAATCTCCAACTGCTAAAGTGAGAAAACTTTAGCAAACAGAATATGTCAGTTTGAAAAAAATACCAGGCAGAGTTCATAAACAAATAGTCTAACATCAAAAAGTTAAGAAAAAATAAAATACCAAAGAAGGCTCATAACGTGTCACTGAAAGTCTAAAATTATGTTAGCGTAAATCCTACACAGTAACTCTTCAACTAGTAACTTTTCAACTTTTTTTGACCTGAGCTCCATCGTGCTTGCAAAAAAAAAGCCTTCAAGTGAAACAGGCATATGGAACACACTAAAGAATCCACATGGTTGAATAAACACCCATGGTGTTGATTTAACACATTCAGAATTTTAATTTGGGTCCAATTGGACATATATGATATCATGGAGTGTCTTAATACATCACTGGGTGTTCAAAATTGGGGATTTTAGCCTGGATAGAACAATTAAAATATCTAGTATATACATAAAAAACAATTAGCTCATTGCAGACTTAGGCTAAATGCTTAATGGCTACCTTGTCTGTCTCTGTCAGTGAGCTTTTGTGAGAATCTAAAAGAAGATCCAGAAAATAACATTGTATGATTTTTTAATAATTACTTAATGCTTCCAATCTCCAATCACTTTATTGTTGTCTTGGCATTCAGCTAAACCTTTTTGATAACATTTTAATCAATCTGTCGGATCTCAACCCTTTTTATATTTACATTCAATTGTCATTGGTATTTTGTTATTTGGAAAAGGAGGTTGTGAACTTGTAAAGGTTATTTTTTTTTATCTTGCTTGAGATTTCTCCCAAGGTATAAAGAGCCCTATTTCTAAATGTAGGCTTATTTACAGCCAAATTGACACATATGCACACAATTTCACTTCAAATTATCACAATTGCCCAAACAGAAACTTTGAAACATCTTGACCTGAATTTCTTTCAGATTGTCATCTTGGTGAGTGGATTTAAGGTATGACCCTCTGGAATACTTATAGAATTGAAAGTGAAATCAACTATTTAAATTTGAACAAATGTGAACAAGTTAGATGTCCAAATGTCTTGCCAGAAGGGAGCATGATCTGTAGATTATTTTGTTTCATTTTGTAAAGGCAAGAGAGCTGACTATGAGCAGACACCAAGAAGATTTTGAGGTTAAATCCACATAAATCCAAATAAATCTGAAAATGCCTTTGTTTTCTATGTTTTGGCATTTTTTTTTCTACACTGAGCAAGTATTTTTATGCAACAAAAACAGATCCAAAACACTCTCTTAAGTGGATACAGGTGAATATGTTGTTTGCAAACAGAGAAAACAAAGATATCCAGAAACATTGGTGTATTTTTATTCATGTGATATTCAGTTTACCTGATGCCAATTTAAATCAAGTGAAACAGTCTTAGATTATGCCTCAAACTAATTAATCAGCAGAGAAACGTTTCTTGCTATAGTAAATAGAGGTACCAGTGCAATATGGAAGTCAATAGACATCTTTGTGAATAGTCATTGTAAAGTGGCACAGGCTTGCACTAATAATCCTAAATTGGTTAGAGAATTCCAGTTGGAGGAACGGGCTATTTTTACAGTACACAAGTTTAGGCAGGTGAGGCACATAGATACATAATTTTAAAGCAGTTATTAAAACTCAAGAGGTATTACCAAGAGATAAAACCCATTTTTCACAAAGTTGTATTTTCTGAGAGAAAAGAAAGATAAGGTGTTGAATAGATTAATTGGTGCAAGGATCATGTCCAAAATAGACTATAGTGAGTGGAAACTGAAGGGTCATTATTCAGCAAATTAGACTCATTGGATTCATATTTCAGTGAGTCATGGACCAAATTTTTAAAGGATTTAATCTGCAGGTACTGTTTTACTATGGCACTCTTATCACTGCACACTCACAAGAAGAATATATATTAGATTAAGTACTTACCCATTTGTAGAAGTATAATGTGCTTGTGAAATGGCAATCAAGGTCAAATTATTTCATTTTCTGGTCTCCTAATTGAATTTTTTTGATTTCTGAAAAATCCATGAAACTTACTGCAACCACTGTATATTTCAGGGAACAGCCTGCCACGCCTTCCCTAAACACTCCGCACGCTCGTAACGGCTCTCCATCATATTAAATACCGACACCTGGCGCTCATCACCACTTGGCCCCATATAAGCACCTACTCTTCCCATAGTCGTCGTCCGTTCTACTAGATCATTAAGGAGAACATTCTAGGACTAACCCTGTTGAATTATACACTGTTGCAATACTTTCCCTTTCTCAGATGTTCTGAGATTCATTGGACTTTGCCTTTCCAGCAGTATTGTCGGATTACATGGACTTTCACGGTACTGTGGGATTATACCTAAGTGTATGGTGTTTCTGGGTGCCTGATTAAAACCTCGCCTTTTGTTACGTCTCTCTGAACCCTGACAGCATAATTTATTTGGTTTGATGCATTTCATAAAGCCAGAGCATCTTTAGACCAACTTGTTGCATTATGACAATAATAGTCACCTGAAGCATGCATGTAATGTATCACTATGTCTTAGGTAGAGTGATTGATTATTTCATGGATAATGAAGAAGAACAAACCTGTAGCTTTTACTTCAAGTACATTGACTGGCGTCAAAAGAAATAATGCCCAAATTTACAATAAGGACCTATCAATAATTTATGAACTCAAAAAGTTCCATGAGTATCTCAATGGCCAGTAATGTACTTTGTTCACAAATTTCTGCTGGCTATTTTTGGGCTAAAAGTTACCAGTGCCAACACTGACAACTTAATATTCATTTACACTATACAATTACTATATATATATATATATATATATATATATATATATATATATATATATATATATATACAGTGAGGAAAAAAAAGTATTTGAACACCCTGCTATTTTGCAAGTTCTCCCACTTACAAATCATGTAAGGGTCTGAAATTGTCATCGTAGGTGCATGTCCACTGTGAGAGACATAATAAAAATAAAAAAAATCCAGAAATCACAATGTATTATTTTTAAACTATTTATTTGTATGATACAGCTGCAAATAAGTATTTGAACACCTGTCTATCAGCTAGAATTCTGACCCTTAAAGACCTGTTAGTCTGCCTTTAAAATGTCCACCTCCACCACATTTATTATCCTAAATTAGATGCACCTGTTTGAGGTCGTTAGCTGCATAAAGACACCTGTCTACCCCATACAATCAGTAAGAATCCAACTACTAACATGGCCAAGACCAAAGAGCTGTCCAAAGACACTAAAGACAAAATTGTACACCTCCACAAGGCTGGAAAGGGCTACGGGGAAATTGCCAAGCAGCTTGGTGAAAAAAGGTCCACTGTTGGAGCAATCATTAGAAAATGGAAGAAGCTTAACATGACTGTCAATCTCCCTCGGACTGGGGCTCCATGCAAGATCTCACCTCGTGGGGTCTCAATGATCCTAAGGAAGGTGGGAAATCAGCCCAGAACTACACGGGAGGAGCTGGTCAATGACCTGAAAAGAGCTGGGACCACCGTTTCCAAGGTTACTGTTGGTAATACACTAAGACGTCATGGTTTGAAATCATGCACAGCACGGAGGGTTCCCCTGCTTAAACCAGCACATGTCTTAAGTTTGCCAATGACCATTTGGATGATCCAGAGGAGTCATGGGAGAAAGTCATGTGGTCAGATGAGACCAAAATAGAACTTTTGGGTCATAATTCCACTAAACGTGTTTGGAGGAAGAAGATTGATGAGTACCATCTCAAGAACACCATCCCTACTGTGAAGCATGGGGGTGGTAGCATCATGCTTTGGGGGTGTTTTTCTGCACATGGGACAGGGCGACTGCACTGTATTAAGGAGAGGATGACCGGGGCCATGTATTGCGAGATTTTGGGGAACAACCTCCTTCCCTCAGTTAGAGCATTGAAGATGGGTCGAGGCTGGGTCTTCCAACATGACAATGACCCGAAGCACACAGCCAGGATAACCAAGGAGTGGCTCTGTAAGAAGCATATCAAGGTTCTGGCATGGCCTAGCCAGTCTCCAGACCTAAACCCAATAGAGAATCTTTGGAGGGAGCTCAAACTCCGTGTTTTTCAGCGACAGGCCAGAAACCTGACTGATCTAGAGAAGATCTGTGTGGAGGAGTGGGCCAAAATCCTGCAGTGTGTGAAAACCTGGTGAAAAACTACAGGAAACGTTTGACCTCTGTAATTGCAAACAAAGGCTACTGTACCAAATATTAACAATGACTTTCTCAGGTGTTTAAATACTTATTTGCAGCTGTATCATACAAATAAATAGTTAAAAAATCATACATTGTGATTTCTGGAATTAATTTTTTAGATTATGTCTCTCACAGTGGACATGCACCTACGATGACAATTTCAGACCCCTCCATGATTTCTAAGTGGGAGAACTTGCAAAATAGCAGGGTGTTTAAATACTTATTTTCCTCACTATATATATATATATATATATATATATATATATATATATATATATATATATATATATATATATATATATATATATATATATCAGTATTTTAAGTCTGTGAAGCACATGGATGCATATTCATTATCTAAGCATCCAAAACCAGGACAAGACCACACAATTTTTAACAATAGATAAACTGCCTGAGTGTGCAAAAGGTCTTGGGGAATCTACAGGAAAAAAAATCAATTCTATACTTTGTAAGGTGGTAAAGGATGGGCTAAAGCCATATCTCATATTCGGTCATTAATTATCAGCAAACAAAGGCTGTGCTTTGTATGCCCCCTACATGCTTGTACCTGCATGAGTAGATTTTAGAGAACCTGCCTTTCACTTGAAGTTACTTGTGCTAGACAAGTATGGCTAGAGAACTTTACTCATGAGTTTTATTAACAGTGGATAGGATACATTTCACAAAGAATGACCAGCAGAAAAGATCAGTCAAGTTAATGTAAAGAAAAAAAAAAGTATGTGTACATTACCACATTTTCATTAACTGTGCTTTCATTTAGTTTACTGGGTCTATTAAAAAAAGGTATTTTTTTCCATCAACAGTAAATCCAGAATTAAATATTCTCATATATTAATTTCACAGATATTGTCAGAAAGATTAATTCACACCCTGTCCACCTCCCATTGTGTTTTTATTTGTTGTTTTGTTTTTTTGTACAGTAAGAGGAAACTAGACTTAAGCTCAGACTCAAATGCTGGACTCCAAACATCTGAGAAAACAATGCTCCTGTTTCTATGTCTCCAATCATTGCTACACTTTAATACATACTAGCATGTTTGCTATTTTTTAGGTTATATATGCTGAATGTCTGCTAGTGTTTACAGTCACAGCTTACAGTGAGAGGACAATCTTTTACAGAAAATATCCATTATAAAAGAATAGGTAGTTAATGTATTTCAATTGTCTCTTCAAATATTGTAGATGGTTAATGTGTCTTTGTTCAAAAACTTTCTTTCGGCTTCTCCCATTAGGGGTCGCCACAGCGGATCATCCGCATGTTTGATTTGGCACATATTTTTACGCTGGATGCCCTTCCTTATGGCAGCGGTGAGAGCGCCACATCCTAAACACTAGACCACCAGGGACAAAAACAGAATGTCTTAGATTTGTAAAATAAAAATACAAAAAATGTGCTTAAGAACTGTCAGGACTCACAGGTAAATTTGCATTTATCAAATACACATACACACAACAAAACAAAAAATGTCCCTTAACGACCTCATACACTGCTTGAGGAATGGTGTGTTGAGTACAACATAGGCCGTGTCAAAAGAGGTCTAAGAAGTTTAACATCACCTACACTTGTAGCTGGCAGGCTTGACTGCCTTTAATTTGGCTGCTGTGTCTTTAAAAACATGCCATTTAGACATATAATCTCACACTAATTTGGAAGCTATTGTTGGTCTATTTTATATTGGAGCAGCTCTGCATGTGCAGACAATTTCAGAGCCGAAATGTCCTTTTAAAATGAGTGGTTACAGTTTTTTGGTTCAGTTCAGAAGCAGAGTGTAGCCCTACTCACACAGGAATGAAAAGCTTTTCTTTGTTTTGGTCTGTGTTGAATTTTTGGTGGTTTTGTCTTATGTCCCCTGGGGTCTTTTCTGCTTTCAATTGTAAATGTCCCATATGGTACAGTAGTCAAATAATATTTAAAAAAAAACTCTATTTCATCAGCTTTAATTAATTTTTCTACACTTTTATGAGTGGTTTATCTAGGACATATACTGTAAGTCCCACTGTGTTGTCTGCAGAATCAAAGAATCAGCTGCCCAGAACATGTATTATGTGTCACAAATTACATGACTGGCATTTTCTTTTCTTAAAAATTTATTTAGTAAGAAAAGAGGATATATTATTTTACTATGTATTCATTTTACGATGTATCTATTTGCCAAAATTATGTTCCACTATCATATTTGACAAGGTAATGTATTTGGCAGTGGGTGATATGAATGCACATGACGACAAAAATCTGGCAATTTCCTGGCACGGAATAACTAAAATTGAGTGTGTACACAAAATAAACTAATGAGCCATTCATTTCTCTCAGCAAAGAAGTTCCTTTGCAAAGCTTTGAGCTTTTTAAGGCAAGGTCTGCCTTTATCAGTTCCATCCCAGTTCATATCTCAATGTTCACCTTAAGTGGTTTCAATAGAGATAAGCACTCCAATTTAGTTCAGTTATTATATAATGTTCTATAATTAAACACAAGAATAATTTGATCACATTCTAGACATTGAAATGTGTGTATTCACAAATTATGAACAAATCTCCGCCTATACATGATTCATTCATGATATCTTAGAATATTTTCCTATTGCCATTTAAGAGCTTTGGCCTTCTTTGAACATTCTTTTGCAGTCATTATCTAAATAATTCAACTGATTACAAGCACGAAAAGTAATTACAAATAAAAATGAACTGAAAACATTATTGCAACTTCTCTGTATTGGTCAAAAATAAATAAGTAAATAAATAAATAAATAAATAAATACAAGGTAAAATGGGAGAAAATTCAGACAAAATGTAAGAAAAAAACTAAGTTTAAATTCTTTGGAACCTTAAAATAAACAAGTAATAAATATCCTAACAGACACATAATAATAGATAAGGAGCATAAAACAGCAGTGGTGATGGATGTGGCAGTTCAAAGTTGTAGCCTGCTCCAGAAGATGGATACTAGAAGCTGGAGAAGCACCAGGGAATGGAATAGTTCTTATCTGAAAAGCTATGAAATTATTTATTAATATTATCTTTTGTCATTAATATCAAGTTCTGAAATGGCCAAAATGATTGCATAACATATCTTTGTTAAGATATTGACTTAATTAATTACATTATACAGTAACATTATACAAATTGACATAAAAAAAAAAACTCTAAATATAAATTGGTCAGATAGATCCAAGCTAGATAAGTGTGTGTTGATATGGGTGGGTTATTTGAAGGATGAACCCAGTTGGTTTAGCAGTTTAATTGTGTGATGTTCGGAGAAAACTAAAATCAATAAATAGGCATAGGTTTTATGTTAAAAAAACAGACTTTTGCAGCTGTCCTTTAGAAGTGAGTGTGAGAGAGTTTAGAGCACACATCTTTCACAAAATGCAATTCAAATGGTAAACACACACACTTACTCATACACATTATGACCTTGCAAAAAGCAACTTTCATATTTATCACATATTCACACAATATAGAAAGATAGACGGACAGACAGACAGACAGACAGATAGACAGGGCTTCAGTTCAGTATACATGTGTACTGAATACAATCTTATTTTATGTGTGGAACATGGTTAAAATCTGAGTGGGGGCAATTTTCTATAGTCTCTGCCTCGCACTTTAAGTGCATTATTTAATTACCATTAAACTTTAAAACATTCGCAACAATGCCAGGGGCAAAAAAAAAACACTAAAGAATCCATAGTGCTAGTGTTAGCCGCTAACCTGGAAGTGGCTAGCTTCTAATGCTAGCGATATGGATTCTTTAGCATTTTCCAGCTTCAAGAATTTCTCTCAAAGGAAAATCATCATGATAATTCGTGAATGAATAAGAGATGGAAGGAATAAAGACATTTGGTTAAATTATGCTGAAATAAATAAAACAATTAAGGAGAATATATATTTAGAAAAGTCAATATTTAATGTAATACACACACACTTACAAACACTCTGTATTACCCAAATTGTGACTAACAAATTATTTAATTTTATTTAATTTAAAGCATTTCCCATAAGTCAAAGAGCAGTTTATGAATAAATGACATATTAATCTGGAATGATTTATTCAGGAGAATAAGACTCTAAAATTAACTGACTACTCCTGAATAAACAGCTTCACAAGTATGTTTTAAAGAATTTCAGATTTCTTGTCAGTGGCAATCACAAAACATTTGTAGTAAGACCAAAGCTCATCTACATTTCCCCATTTCATCTCCTTTGGCTCACTGCACGCAACCTTGGAGTAACCACGGATAATCCTTTTCCGGACAATGCCCTTTTCTCTTGCATTGCTAATCTACCATGCTCATGTCAATTGATCCTTTACAATATCAGGGGAGTTTGTTAAAGCTAAAGACTGTGTAAAAAGCAAAACACAGAATAACATCTAGCTTTATACCACAGCACTTACTCCCAAAACTGCTTGACTGGTATAACCGTCTAAAGATGGCTAAGTAAGTAGCAAACAAATATTATTAAATGCTTGTTCATTAATGAGCTCAGAGCATTCTCCATTCATATTTATATTTTATTTCGACCAAACTTCTTTCACATTATCATTATGGGGTATTTTTTGTAGAATTTTGAGAAAAATAATGAATGTAATCCATTTTGGAATAAGGCTGTAACAAAATGTGGAAAAAATGAAGCACTGTGAATACTTTCCGGATGCACTGCATCACAGTGGCAATATTTGTAATACACTAGCCTTTTGAGAAAGACTCAAAAGACATAAAGCTTCGCAGGTCTATTGATATTATTGGAGCAAATGTCACTGGATAGTGTGGCCGTGTACTTTTGTGTTAGACCAATCAAATCAATATATTGCACCAACCTATCGAACAGTCTGTGTTTCCAGGTTTGCCTAAAACATGTTAAAATGTGTCTCTTTATGACCAAACTCTTGATGTCACCCATATGAGGATGGGTTCCCCTTTGAGTCTGGTTCCTCTCAAGGTTTCTTCCTCATATCATCTAAGGGAGTTTTTCCTTGCCACTGTCGCCACGGCTTGCTCATCAGGGACAAACGCACACCATTTACCTTCACTGTTGTTTTCTGTAAAGCTGCTTTGAGACAATGTCTGTTGTGAAAAGCGCTATACAAATAAACTTGACTTGACTTGACTTGACTCTTGTAGAATGTTTAAGAGATTTGTGGAGATGGCCTTTTTAGGCCTTATTTTCTTCCAAATACCACTTTTTTTGGATTAAGATGTGAGAGAATAAATCTTAAACATATACTGTATAAGATGCATATAAAAAGAGAGATCAAAATGATGCCTAACTTGAAGATTTTGTGGTTTTACACAGGAGATGTGTTTTAATGACCAAAGCAATCTATTTGCTGAGAGTGATAAGTGGCTAATCAACTGATTTAGTTTTTGTGGCTGATATCTGCCAGAAACTTGACCCACTGTTGAAAAGGTCAACACAACAGTACCAGCATCTGCAATCCAATCTAGAGATTTTACCCTTTTTAATAACTTTTTTCTAATGTGTACATATAGTTTGCAGAATATAATAAACAAGCCTACAAGTCAGTAGTGGCCCACTGGTGGTCTTTTTTTATTGATACATAAGAAAGGATGACAAATTGGGCATAGACACAGATGAACCACAGTCATAAAAAACCTCATAAAAAGGCTTTATAAACTCAGCCTGAGATGCATTGTTTGTTAATGCACATTTTGCACTAAAATGAATCATGGCTTACGTTTTTTCCTGAGAGGCATCAGTAAAGTCTCTCCACAACTCTTCCCACACATTCTGCAATGCTGTAACAGGAATAATTCACAGTGAAAGTGACTTAAGCCTGTCAGAAAGCAGCAGCAAACTCTCACTCAAAGTGGATTACTGCGAGTCAGTATTGGGTGCTTAGCTTCAGTTTGTGTGTACTGTTTATATTCCAGGTCTGTTGTTTTCAAACTCAGTAATCTCTTAGAGATTTATATCCAGCAAGAGGGCAAAGAGTTTGGATGGAGAGTGAAGGACAGCCCATTGGTCTGAAAAAAATAAATAAATAAATGAGAAAATTATGTGATTACAAAAATGTAGTGTTCTTCACTCCATGACCCCTTTTGTAAGAAAATATTGATGAGTGTGTGTGTGTGTGTGGGTGGAATACAATGCCATCACTCTGTAAATCTCTTTAGTGATCTATTGTAAAAAAATAAAATAAAAAATTATTACATTTTTAAAAGCAACTTTTGATCCAGTACTGATAAAACTCAACCAATAAAATAAATAATTGAATTGAATGATGCTTTAAAAAGTAAATTTTATATAGTGCTTTTTGTACATTTAAAATGCATCACAAATGGATTTATACGATCAACATATCAAACCAGAAACAGAAACAGAAAGCAACATGTAGTCAAATATTAATTGCATGAATTAAATTGTAATACTAGGGGGAGTAGTGGCTCCAGCGGTTAAGGCGCTGGGTTGCCGATCGGAAGGTCTGGGGTTCGAGCCCCGGTATCGCCAAGCTGCCACTCTTGGGCCCTTGAGCAAGGCCCTTAACCCTCTATGCTCCAGGGGGTCCCTTACGAGGGAAATATCAAGGTCCGTGACGTCGGAGTGATGTGGGGCCGCCTTCCCGTGGGCTCACCACCTGCAAGAGGGACCGTAAGGGACGGTGCTGTGAGGATTGGGCAGCAGTCGAAGGCGGGGGCCTGCTTAGACTGCTGCCCCCACGACCCGAACGGATAAGTGGGAGAAAATAAAAAAAAAAATTGTAATACAATTTACACAAATTACAAGCTAATCACCTGGTGGTAAAAATTGGGGATTTGGTTCATATAAAGTTTGAGAATCAATTCAATCAGTTTGCTGTTGAAACTGTCATTTAATCCAAGCAGCTGATCTGTTTTTACTATATTTTCTGGATTAATAAGCAATTCCGTGATTTATACAGCAGCAGAAGGTGTATATGCTACATTTTTTGCATTAGCCTAATTGTAATATTAGTCCTGATTTCAGAGTTTTTACGGCTGGTGTGATACCCTAGCATTTGCAATACTTGGTTACTGACACATAAAGTTTAATAGTGTGTTTCTATAATTATAATTATAATGCTTGTACACAAAAGTGCATTTGTAATGGGAAGAAGGAAAAAAATTTACTGTATGTAAATCAAAACAGCTTGGAGGCAGCCAGGTATGTTATGCAAATGTTGCTAACAAAGTGAGCTAGGTAGTGTAACCCACTGAAATGAAAATGCTTAGTAATAGAGAAGAAGCATTCTTTTTTTTCCATTTTGTTTTTTTTACAGGTTTTTTGGAAATTATAGTGATCCATTAATGTGCATGAGTGAGAAACACACAAATGAACAATGGGACTTTTTTTTTTTTACCTTTTTCACCTGACTCTATATTCTTCCTTTTTTCTGATCAACATTAAAAATATCTTGTGCCTCTCTTTGACGTGTGTTCATGTGTCTTATTCCTCACAATCAGTGGAGATTTTACAGCTAACCATTTGCATGTATGGAAACTTCTGCTTTGTTTAAAAGGTCACCATACTAATGTGCACTGTTGAACATCTCAGAAAGCATTTAATCAAAGAACAAATCAATCTGCTATTTAAAAATGGACCTCCTAGCCATCTGCTTGCATGTCATTAATCACACACACATTAGTTCAGCTTTCAGAGTTTGTTAGCATTTCAATTGTTTATTGAAAGGTCACCAGAAGAAGTTGACATGCTTTGCAAGTTGTTTCAGATTTTCTTGTAAACCTATTGGTTTTGCTCTAATTAGCACATATGCAGTGACCTGGATCACTATCTCAAGACAAGTGAAGTCACACGACTTTGTCATTTAAACGATATACAGAACAGTACCGGGTAAAACTGGAAGGTTTTGCCATTTGATGCAGTATGCCAAAATCAGCCTTGTAGAATGATTAAAGTGTTTCAACTGCATGATAAAACATTCTTAAACTGATCTGGTAGGGATTTATACAGTCGACCAGCTATTATCAGATATCATTGCGATAGTAGTTTACCAAACACATTCAGGGTTATGGAAGTTGACTAGTAAACCCTTGTTAGTATGTTTTGCTAGTTTGTAAACGGCAAACCGTTTCAGGTAACTACCATGTGAAATTCTTGGTTGTTTTTTGACGCTAGGTTTACATTGCAGACGTCATTTGCAAAATGCATATTGACATTTTGCAGATGCCCTTATCCCAGAGCAACAACTGAGCAGTAGAGGGTTAAGGGCCTTGCTCAAGGTCTAAAAGGTGGTACCTTGGTAATGCTGTGATTTGAACTTGTTACCTTTCAATCTTAAATCCAATGCCTTAACAACTAAGCTACTGTACCACCTCTAGATAATCAACTTACTGCTGGAATCATGAGCTGAAAAGAGCGTCGCACAATTACTAAGCTACAATTACCAATTACTAATCACAATTACTAATTATTACGCACAATTACTAAGTACAATTTCCAAAAGTTGACATGTTAGGTGTCCTAATACTTTTGCCATATAGTTTATCTACTGTGTTCTGATCCCTGCTATGAATCTATTTATGAGAAGAAACTTCTCTCTCTACCTAACAGTGGCAATTAACATTTGTACCAGCAAGTTGTTTGAAAGCTTTATTCCACTGCATGTAAAATTAAGTATACAATTGAAACAATAAAAGCAAGACACATACAGTATATGATCATATAATACTTTTTTAAACATCACGTGTGATTTAGTGCTTTGTGCAATGCTGTTAAATAAACCATCGATTAACAGCAACAGAGCCATTTAGTGTACTTCAAAAGGCTTTAAACTCTAGTGTTTCTAGTATTTAAATTCATTGCAAAAAGCACTGTTGCTAACTGAGTGCTATGCAATATTTATAGCATAATAAAGAAAACAAACGCGCTAAGGTCTCATGCACTGCAGTCAAGCATCAAGGTGTATGGTTTTAGGACTAATAATTTACCTTTTTGTAGTTTTTCCAATATAACATGATTGCACACCTTCTCGAAAGCAATCTCATATGGAGCAGTTTGAACATTTCTATACATAGAGAAGTCAATATTTTTCTATATTAATATAATTTCTTACAATTTTATTCTAGATTATATAGTAGCATTTAAAATTACAGAGAATAGGGCATTCAGAAACACAATTTTGCATAGTAAATATATATATATATATATATATATATATATATATATATATATATATATATATATATATATATATATATATATATATATATATATATTTTTTCATAAAAATTAAATTGGTTAAATTATAGGTTTAAATTAAACTAATAAGTTACTTGCCCTCTTTACTTTTCTCTCTGTCCTCCCACTCACACTGTCTACCTTTACCCTAATTTTCTTTTACTTGTTCATCATTGTTTCAAAATGTAGTCCCAAATTTATTTATATATCTGAGTCTTTCTGGTTGGAGTTGAGTGGTTTAAAATAGTTTATTTGCAGTAAACGAATAAAAATCTTTAGTAATATTTTTATAATTATATACTTATAATTATTTTAAGTGTAGTGTGTTTTACAAAACGAATAGCAATGGGCATTGTAAATAAATTCCTTGTCATGAGTATTCGGCTAAGTGATTTATACACAGGAAGCAGGTTTATGTAAAGGCACCCAGACCTCAGTCTTAAATAGCTTATTATTTATATAGAATATTGTGTAATTTGATACAAATATAGAAACATGCAGGATGTGATTTTAGTCATTTTGCAGGTCAGAGTTTGCCTTTTCTTAAATCTAATCTAATCTAATCTAATCCAATGGGAGTTAAGTCTGATTCTAGATAGACTTTGTATATTGTAAGTGCATATTTGGATTCTTTAATTTTCTCCTTGATTTTTGCTTTAAATAGCTTCATATAATAAACACTTTTTTTATTTGCAGCAACACTGGATGCAAGTGCCTCTAAATCAGTTTCTCTGAAACGTTGTTTATTTTGTTTAGATCTTCCTTGGATATTGAATAGTATGCTAAAAGCTTTTATTTAATTGTCCAAATATTTACATCTGCATTGATTAAACATTAGACAAATGACAGGCAAAGAATAAACAAAGATTCTGTAATTCAAAAGGAACGCTGTTTGAAAAGTCAATACATAGCATGTCTAAGACCTTGATTAGAGAATTAAGGGTCTTGCATTTTAAAAAAGAGCATTCTTTGACATTTTTTTAATGAATTTTAATAATGGTAAAAAAAAAAAAAAAAAAGATATTTCATGAGAACTACAATGCTTTTTAACATTTATTTTGTTTTTTTAGAGACACGTGCATGCTTCTTTCATTTATATGCAACAAATTAGGTAAGTTGACAACATAAACATTTGACCAAACAAATATATTAATGCAAAAAAGAGGTTATAGTAAACAGACTTCACTGCAGTATCAGTATTGTAGATGTTCATTGTGAATTTTAAAAGCACCTTTTGTCATCAATTAACCTTTTACACGTGGCCATAAAACTGATTTGTTAAACGGTACCACAAAGCTTAGAGCACACAATTTTCCCCACTGGGGGACGAATAAAGGTATAGTATTTGTACATTACAGTTTCCCTTCACTGAAACTAAATGACTGAACACCTACACTCTTCAGCGTGGCAGAAGTGAAATAGCCTTCACAGAGATCTGACCTGAACCCCACAAAATACCTTTGGAATAATTTGGCACATCGAATGCACCCCAGGCCTCCTCATATCACATCAATGCCTGATAAGTTACTAAATCAGTTTAGATCAAATCAAAAATCAAAAAGCCATATACCATATATGGGTGTGCTGATCAGATGTCCACATTCTTTGACCCTACAATATGTTAACATCTAAAAAAAAAATCTGCAGGCAAGAATACATTTGACTGACATCGTTTTCCCTGGTAACACGGTCAGGCTAGAAATCATCAAACACTGATTTACAAACCCACACTTAAAAACTTCTCCATGTTTGCTAAAACTTTGTCTGCCTTGGTGTGTCACAGAGTAGTTGCTTATCCTGGAGCACAGATCGTCCTTGAGATTAGACACAAACCAACTTGTATTCACATGACTATTCTCCTGTGATCTTAGGAGAAGGTAATCTTGCGTTCGGTGACACCTAGACACAGCGGGACACCCCAGCTGTCCAATGACGCACAAAGACATGCACATGCACATGCGCACACACACACTCACACACACACACACACACACACACACACACACACACACACACACACACACACACTCAAACAAATCTCATTTCCAGCTAGCAGCGCTCCAGTGAGCAGAGGCAGGGAAAAGGCCTACACTTTTTATTGTATATGTCAGTGAGAGCTGCCACGAGTGTTATGAGAGCGTGAGATTGCACCGGTGTTTCAGCCTGTTGCATCAGCTGCTTGCGAGCGGTTTAGATAAAGTCACCCATGCTGCCATTGTGCTCATCAGTAGATCATGTTGAGATGCCTTATGCTTTGATATTAGATGGCTGTCGTGTTTCAAGAGCCATGAGTCACAAAGAGCCAGTGACCCTTCGTTCTGTCTTGTTGCACTCAGGATAATGTGTCAGCCTTCAGGCCTGACTGGTCAGCGCATCTCTGAAAAATGTAAGATATTTCACGATCTATAATCTCTTTCAACCCTTTCTTTTGTCTTAACTTTGTATATAGCATACGATGAACAAAAATATGAATAGATTTATATTTCTTTATCACCCCAATTATTTGTAAAAGGAAACATCCCTGTCAAATACTCATTCAAATATTTCTTATAAAGTTTTGAGACGTCAATGTGTCTTGTTTGGGACCAAGAGACCAGATGAAGTTCTCACCAAAACTTGGATGTAAGAACTGCAATGGAAAAACTGCATCCAAAGTTAGCCTGCACAGTTATTTTAAGTGTTGGCAGCGGAGTTACAGACAGGCAGTAACTAAAAGTAAGCATGGGAGATGTGTATATACTGTATATGTGCATGCATTTTACTTTTTCCAATGTGCACTGCAATGCCTGTTTATTCTCAGCACAACAGTGATAATAGTAAGACTATAGACTATGTGGCACTGTATGTAGCATAGCAGCATTTTAAATTTCATTTTATTTCAGTTTCTTCATCTGGTTCCACTTATGACCGCTCCTCACCCCGTGATGGATGCGTCCGTTGTTAGCTTTACACGCTGACTGGGGCAAGACTGGGCACTGAGACAGGAATGTATGTTCTCTCCATATATCTAGGGTACGAGGCGCTCGCCCAGAGACCCTGGACGACATCTCGATGCCGGACCGCCTGAAGCTCTGATCAAACTAATACCAACCAATCATTAATAGTTTAGAATGCGGATGCCATGAAGCCATAGCGGGGCTTTATATCATGCACTTGGTGAAGGTGCGGGGTAAGACTGCTAGGCCAAACAAGAGGACCGATATTGGTAAGCTTTGCCCCGAAAGCAAACCTTAGGCACCTATCGTGAGTAGGAAGGATGGCTCTGTGAAAATTGGCGTTCCTTAGATCTATGATGACAAACCAGTCCTTAGACTTGATCTGAGACGGTCTCCCTGAGAGTGAGCATCCTAAACCTAAGTCTAATGAGTGAGCGGTTCAAGGAGTGCAGATCTAGGATCAGCCGCATTCCACCATCCTTAATGGGAACAAAGAATTACTGGCTGTGGTAGCCTGACTCTCTGACCAAGGGAGGAACCACCCTAATGGTTCCTTTCCTTAGGAGGGTGTGCACTTCCTGTTCCAGGAACAGAGCCTGCTTGTGTCCCACCATGGCGGTACACAACCCATTGAACCGGGGAGGAGAGGACCTGAAGTGAATCAAGTAGCCCCTCTCTATGTGCAGGACCCATCTAGATACGTCTGGCACGAAAGTCTGATCGGGGACTCTTTCAGAACAGCTGGGGAGATCTCCTGCAGCTGTAAATGCTTCCCAAGCAGGCCTGAGTCCACCAGTGGGGACAGAAGGAGCCACCCAGTGGAGGGGGACTGCACTCTGTGGATGAGCTAACAGTCTGGCCTCCTGGTGGTGTCGAGGAGGTACGGCCACCGCAAGTGTGAACCACCCTCTCCGGAACAGGGTGCTTTGATTACCAGGGCCGCTGCACCACTGCCCATTTGTTTGTGCAGAGGACCACCCTCAGGTTGGCTGACCCCTTGGACTTGGGCTTAAAGTGTCGCCTAGAGCCCTTGGAAAAGAAATATACGGAGCACCGAGTTACACATAGCGGGAGAAGGAACAGCCGAAGCTCGGCCCAGCAGCCTGCCGGAAGCACATAGCCACACGGCTAAAAATGCTAACAGTTGACTCCCTCGAGAGCCGACTAAGTATGCTCTTAAGCTAAGCAAACAACACATCAGCAAGAGGGAACACACAGTCGGAATTCTGCTTGCTCCAATGATGTCACAACGCAAGGCGTTCCCAAAGCATTTTCGACGCAGCTTAAGTTCCTGTAAGGGAACTGCTGACTTCTTGGAGATTTCACACAAAACAGTCTCTAGAGCAGGGGTCACCAACCTTTTTAAAACTGAGAGCTACTTCTTTTGTACCGATTAATGTGAAGGGCTACCAGTTTGATAGACACTTCTGAAATAACAAATTACGGATTATACCCACTGGTTCGTACTTCTCCTTAAGCCTCTGCCTTGTTTATGTTCAGACTAAATAAAGGCAAGGTGTTTAACCATACTCCGGTTTCCGACTCATGTTTGACTCTATCCGTGACAGATTTAAAAAAGAATATCAACAAAAAAAATAGCGCCACTTTCTAGTGAGCTGCATCTATTTTGAACTATTTTTAGAAAAGGCCCGCGGGCGACTCATGTGGTCCTTGCAGGCGACCTAGTGCCCGCACCATGTTGGTGACCCCTGCTAGAGTTTACACAGAACAGTGATGATTGGCTGAATGGATAACTGAACAAATTAACAGGTTTATAGGTTTTCCAATTATTGAATAGTGTGTGTTGCTCATTAATGTTAGCAAAACCATCTCAATACGCTTATACAAATAAGAGTTCATACCTACTAGGGAAAAAGCAACACCTCGTTTTATACAAAACTTTGCTAAAATATTCTTCTAAGGTAGAACTAGAGAGGCTAATTCTCAGTTCAACAAGTTAAAAAAATTAGTTCAGCAGCATATCCACCTTCAAGTATCCAAGGAGTTTATTGTGTAGTCTAGCATGAGAAGGCCTCAACAGATTTTTTTTCCTATACCAATGAACATGAGTTGACCCTAACTGAGCCCATTCACTTGATGTATAGCCCACAGAGATGAGACCTTCTAGATTTGTAAGAAGTACTCTGAAGGTTCTAATAATAAATGTAAAGAAGTACAAGAGTACAAGAATACAATTGTTGTAGCAGTTAAATAAAGTATAAATATAACAAATAATACTTAGGTTTTAATAATACTTGGTGTTGATTATTTTTAAACCCACTATAGACTCCATTACGAGTGTATAGTATCCACAGTAACAGTCCGACTAATATACCATCCATATGCATTAGAAAAGTGCATGTAAATAAAATAAATATACACCGATCAGGCATAACATTAGGACATTATAACATTCTGACTGGTGATTAACACGGATTATTTCTTCATCCTGGTACCTTTAAGTGGGTGGGAGAGATTAGGCAGCAAGTGAAAATTTTGTCCTCTAAGTTGACATGTTAGAACCAGGAAAAAGGGGTAAGTGAGGATTTGAGTGATTTTGGCAAGGGCCAAATTGTGATGGCTAGACAACTGGGTAAGATCTCCAAAATTGCAGCTCTTGTGGGGTGTTTTCCATCTGCAACGGTGAGTATCTATTAAAAGTAGTCCAGTGGTGAACCAACGACCGGGTCATGAGCAGCCAAGGCCCATTAATGCACAAGGGGAGCCAACCTTTGCGAATTGCAGAAGAAGTTTAAGCTGTTAATGCTCTACACATCAGGACTGTTTTGGCAGCAAAAAGGGGACCAACTCAATATTAGGCAGGTTGTGGTAATGTTTTGCCTGATTGGTGGCCATTAAGTTATGCCTGGTTGGTTTATTTTGGATTCTGCTTGCATTTTGACAATGCTGATCAAAGTCCAGCACCAGAACAGAATAACACCAGAACAACACTGATTGAAGAGCAGCACCAGGTATACCAACTGCAAAAGTTGTCTGTACAGCTCTCTCAATGGTAACAAATGCATGTGCCCATAAAGCAAGATCCAATACACTGCTGGGGGATGGCAGAAATTACACAAAGCAGCCAGGTCACTACACATTAAACACAAGAGCTGCACACTGGGAAAACACATAAAGAAGACAAATGCAAGGCTCTTTACTAAACTCTGCAGTAAAATATATCTCTTTCTCTGAACCTGTAGCCCAGCACGAAACACATGGATCACATGTAATATTGACCATGAAGCTATAAAAACAACTGAGGCACTCTATTTTCCTTCCCCTATCCTTGTAAATAAAATCTATCATACTTTTGGGTCTGGAATCTGGTTTCATGACATTATAGTGTATGTAGAGACAGTGGAGAATTATTGAGAATATGAAAGAATTCGTAAAAAGCCTCTAATTTAAACTGGGGCCAGCATTACTATTCAAGGAGAGCAAGATGTTTCATGTTTAAGCATAGTTGGGAAGTGCAAAAACATAATAATTCACAATATATGCTACATTATCATTTGAGATTTCATGACTCTTGAGGACAACCACCAGTGCTTGGATTGTATCCTCTTTCAACTGCAGCTTGCTTTGGATGAAATCATCTTCATCTTAGAATTTCAAAACAGGAACATGTGACACCATACCTTCTCCACTAGCACCAAGGAGAGCAAAGTCACATAGTTAATGCCTTCTTCATACATTAGGTACAACAAAAGCAGAAATACATGATGAAAGTTACTGAAACCTATGCATTGCCAAAGGAAACTTGTTTGAAGATGTTCCTAAATAAGATTAAACTCAAGCACAGGTTAAAAACAAGCTGTACCTTAACAGATATGTCAATATTGAGTAAGTCACTATTGCATCAACAACATTTGAGCATTGTTTTATTTCAAGCCACTAAGCGCTGTTTGAAAAACCTCTGCTATGCAGGCCATCTTTTCCTTCTGCTTCTAGCCTTGTACATACAGTATGTCAGACCACAGGTATCCATTATGGAGCTTAATACTTAATAGCTTGGACCTCCTTTCCTGCAGGTTGCCTTAACTCATCTCTCTGAGTAAATATATATATATTTTTTTATAAATTCCAGACAGCCTTTTTTATAGAATGCTAGGCATGACTCACACATCCCCTGTGCAATGATGCTGGCATGCTCATCTGCCAGATTTATGCTCTTATTAGGAGTCAAATCTGACCCATGCCCCCCAGCTTAATAGTTGCAAAATGCCATGTACGGCTAAAAACTTACAATCATAGCGTAAGCCCTGTAAGTATTCTGAGTTAGCTTTCATGCGAATTTAAGACCTAACTTCTAACATGAATCAGATGGAATTAATGATTCAGGAGCTGAGACTCAACTCAGAGACTGCTCCTGCCTTTATATTCCAATGACCAATCATTCTGTCTGTGACTACAGTCACATCCAAGAGTTTCAAACTGATAATGGCCTAGAGCTGAGTGGCCAAGCTGTGCCTCAGCAGCATCTAAAGAAGCATCTTGTTTTTCACAATTACGAAAAGAAAATGATTTGCTTCCCTAGAAGGCATATAATTTGAGATTAGTCAGAAATTGATTTTGCTACTGTGTGAGGTTAAATTAGCACGAATTGTATTAACTAGCATACATTTGCTAGATAGCTAGTCAAAATGTAGCTGATTTTCAATAATGGTAATCTTTTTTTTCTATACCACTTAGCATTAAACCTATCCCAGGGAACTCACGGGTGTGTAAGGCAGGGCACATGCAGGTCAGGGTGCCAAATAATTACAGGGCTCAATTTACATTACAGGGTAACAAGGTACACACAAATTCTTAATACCAATCTGTCTACAACTCATGTCTTTGGACTGGGGGAAGAAACCAAAGTACCCAAAGAAAACCCCAAAAGGATAGGGAGAATATGCAAACTCCATACACACAGGGTGGTGGCAGAAGCCAAAGCTCCAAACCCCTGTGGTTAACCAGTAAGCAACCATGTCCTCGAAAAGCTTGTTAAATACATTATATTTTTTTACTTTTGATGAATTCCTTAGCAAATACTGCTCATGAGTATGGCCAGTTAATTGACAAAAATGAAATGATGTTTTTAGTCAAAAAAAGTATAGTTGCTTTAAACAAAAATATGTTTTAGATAAAAGTAACTTTTCACATAAAAAACATTTCATTATTTAAGTTCTCCAGATTCACATTTAACTTTTTATTATTTGAGGATTTGAGGAACTTGAATGCATTCTTAGCTGGATACTTTAAATTAAAATGGAGCAAGACACAGTATCTATGCTTTTTCTTATCTTAGTTCTCAGGACATTTTTGATCTCTGGGTTGAAGCCATATTTTTAATATTGTTAATATGTTCTCAGAAACCAATAGCCAAGGATCATAAATCCATGGCATACTGTGTTCAAATTATGCAGAGACTATGATCAATATTAGCAGTTGCTTAGAAAAAATTAATCAGCCCTACTGTGTTCAGGTCTAATTTTGAATGTAATCTTTTATATTGCTCTATTTTTAGCTTAAAGTTTTACCAATAGATATTGTTTGTTTTAATGTATGTGTACTTTAACTAATATATCTAACTCATAGAGCTACAGCTACAGTTTTTAAGGAAAGAGTTTTAATGTAGCTCAATGCTTTAAAAAAAAAAAAATAAATAAACAGAAATACAGAAACTGGTTTGTTTCCTGCTAATAAGTATATATAACTGATTTTGGAATTCCACTTTCCACTGGCCATTTAGGTCTTTGCTTTTAGATTTATGTAATGTTGCCACCCCTGTCAACACCTCATGTGTTTTAAGTGTTTACAGCTTTTTTTTAGTTTTCCTGTTGACCCCTATGTTTGCATTTAATGTCGATTAAATAACGTATTTATCAACTACCAATCTGCTTATGTTTTTAGTTTCTAGTATCACATTTTACAAATTAGATCTAGCTTTTGTTTTCTAGTTTTGCCCACACCTGACCTTTGCCTGTTTCTTGTTCACAGCTATGACTGCAATACTTGTGTCCGCCTCTGCTATTGTGCATTCTGTGTTCCGTGCTTTAAATTACTATACATACTCTGTGTGTGTGTGTGTGTGTGTGTGTGTGTGTGTGTGTGTGTGTGTGTGTGTGTGTGTGTGTGTGTGTGTGTGTGTGTGTCAAATCTGGGCAGGGAACGAAAGCATAGAATTGGCTGTGCACTATGGGAAGGTGGCATAATCTCTTCTCTATTAATCACAGCAAGCCAACTATATGAATTGGTGAACATAGTGGACTTCTAGTCTATTACATATTCAGACAATTGGTTTTAATACAGCCAGCATGATTGCAAGATTTCATGTTTTATTCAGTTTGCTATAATACCTCATGGTCAGATAAACTTTAAATAATGTAATCTGGTAATTAGAATTGTGTTTATTTCAGTATAAAATATATTGCAGAATTACATTTACCCTTACTCAATTCACCTCACTCAACCATGTCACATGATTGTTTTCACACATGATACCAATGATTCACATTTACAGATTATTAGCACATGCATATAGACTCACTGTGAACCACACTTTGGCCATCAGCGTTTATTGATTTTTTTGTTGTTAATGCTTAGTTTAAGGTTTTCCTTGGCTATGATTTATTTGTTTGTCTTTGTTCTGTATATTTGCACTGCAGTTAAAAATACCAACATGTGTACTTCACTCACTTTACCTGATTAAAAAACAGTGTTGTGCTAGTTACTAAGAAATAGTAACTAGTTACAGTTACTCGTTACTTCATTCAAAAGGTAACTCAATTACTTTGTTGATTACTTACACCAAAAAGTAATGCGTTACTGTTAAAAGTAACGTATTAGTTACTTTTTTAAAGAGCGTTCTTTAATGTTTCCATTAATGCCCTTTTATGCGTTATGGTCTACAAACATAAAACTAACTTAAACACAAAGTAATTTTTAAACACTATTTTATTTAAGTCAGACCTGCACAAACTGAATATATCACAAGGATTTCTGAAATAAATAACAAAACAAGCTGCATAATATATTCAGAATTAAAAACTAAAGTGGCTTCTGCATCATAAAAGCTGTTGTGTTGAGCCCTTAAAAATGTTCCTTTCACAGCTTAAGTATGAAAACTATCAACAACAATCGATTTTCTCTTCCCTTGGATCTAGGAGAGCCAAACCTGTTCCAGCATGACAATGTCCCTGTGCACAAAATGAACTTGATAAATATATGGTTTGTATCGGTTGGAGTGAAAGATCCAGAGTGGCCTGCTATAGAGCTCTTACCTCAACCAAATTAAACACTTTTAGGAAGAATTAGAATGCTGCTCCAGGCCTCCTTACCCTACATCAGTACCTGCCTTTAGTTCAGTAGCCCTTTTGGATGAATGAGCAAAATCTCTACAAGCACACTCCAAATCAATTTGAAAATCTTCACAGAAAAGTGGAGGCTTTATAACAGCAAATGGGGACTAAATAGATTTTCTTAAATCTGACACCAACCATATTTTCCATTTTCGTGGTTTAACTTAGCAAAACTGTATTATATAAAAATGTTTACTTGTTGATGCTAACTTATTGATAGATTTAGACAGTTCAGCCTCAGTGTCAACTCAAACTGCAAAGAGATAGTTAAAATGAGATGAGTGGAGACGAAAGTGCACCAGAGTGATCTTCAGAGTGCACTCAAAGTTTTTGCAACAACATAAATTTCTGAACACATTGACTAAAGGTTAGAGGTGAAAGAGAATTCCACTCTCATGAGTGTGCATAAATATTACAGTAGTGTAGGTGAGAAAAGGCATCTTGAAATGTAAGAGCTTAACTCATGCTGTCCTTAAAGTAATACACCAGGATTTCTTTCCTAATCTTTAATGCATCTGTAGAGGGGGGCGATTACTATGAGCTGTCATGTCACTTTCACCATTTCCAACTGCAGAAACTGCACTTTTCTGAATCCTCCATGATTTATTAATAAAAAGAAACTAACCTTCCCATAAAAGACAGTGATTCCAAACATTATTCTCATAAAATAATATGTAAAAAAATTTTTATGTATAATGTGTGTCTATAGGAATTATAAGAAAGGATTTATATTACATTAAAATTAATTATTTAATATTCATTATTTTTTTTTATATCTTAAAACTGCTTAGTTGATTGGTATTCATGTCTTCAGTATGATTTGTCCTTATGCATCAATTACAGATTTGAGTTGGCTCTGTGAATTTTCACACATATGTCTCTGTGTGCTTTACACATTTTGATTTTGGCATTTTCCTCCATTCCTCAGTGCAAATTTTCTTCAACTCTGCCAAATTAGATGGGCAATGTTGGTGGACAACAATTTTCTCGAACAGATGATGCCACACATTTGCAATTGGATTCAATCTTGGCTTTGACTCAGCCATTCCACAGCACAAACCTTCTCTTTTTAAAGACATTCCTTTATAATTGCTCTGTGCATTCTGTCATTGTTTTGCTGGAACGTATATTTTTTAGGATAAAAAATCAGATTTCTCAGATTTCTGGTAAACTGGAACAGGTTTTCCTCGAAAATTGACTTATATTTGCTTATATTACCTTAAAAAGCAACCATAAAACACAATGCTACCACCAGCATGCTTGAAATTATGCTACCTGGGTGTTGGGCTGAGGTTAACATTATGCTTTGGCTTTGGCATCAAACCAGAATTTTCTTTTCAAAATTTCTTTACGATTTTCTAACATGACTTTTCTTGGAAATGTCTTATTTTAGCCTCACTACCATGAAACTGATCATTATTGTTGAGGTCTGTACAGATTCTTCCTGTTTCAACTATTATGCTCTGTAAATCAGTTCCTGCTGTAGCTGGGATTTTTTTGACACCTCTCTGACAATTAGGCTGCACTCACATTAGACTTTCAGCATGCAAAGTCATTCTGCAAATATGGACAACTACTGGATATGCCATGACACAATAAAATATTCGGTCTGTCTATGCATGCAGAAACCAAGCAGCTTTATATTTATTTTACATTTATTTTATATTCTTTGAAAGCTGTGTTGTATAAAACAGAATAGGCAACATCGATATAATATCGAGGTGACCCCTCCACTAGAAAGAGAGTCCGGGTTCTACAGCCGGTACTTCATAGTTTTCAAGAACAGCTGAACTGCTCCCTATTAAGACTCAGGTTCAATATGCCAAATCAGGTCAGAGGACTGGTTTGTCAAGATAGATCTGAAGGACGCTTATTTTCATCTATCCATCATTCCTTCACACAGAAAGCTCCTAAGGTTTACTTTTGTGCCAAAGCCCACCAATATCGGGTCCTTCTGTTCGGCCTTGCACTCTGGTTCCACTGAGACTCCTGAGCATCCGCATATTGAACTATATCGACGACTGGTTGATATTAGCTTGATGAGAGCACCTGGCACCTGGCATTGAGGTGCCTGGAGATGCTGGCTGTGCTTTTAGCTTAGTTTTGCTGGGGAAAAACCCGCTAGTGACACGTTTCCTCCACAGTACCCTGGGGCTGAGGCCTCAGATGTGCCTGTATAGGACCTGTCCGTTGTCTTGGAGGCCCTATCTGAGCCTCCCTTTGAGCCCTTGTCCAAGGTACCCTTGACATTTTTTCACAGTCAAGACTGTGTTCCTACTGGCCATCTCTTTTTTGAAGAGGGTTGGGAGTCTTCAGTGCCTTTCTCTACCCTAGTCCGTGGTATGTTCCTAAGGTTCCCGCGGTCAATTCTACAGGCATTCTATCCTCCTCCTTTTCAGGCCCCTGACCAGGAGAAGCTTAACCGGGTGTGCCTGGTGTGAGCACTGGATACATACATCCATATTATTCCATGTGGAGAAAGTTGGACCAGCTGTTTGTCTGCTACGGTTCATAAAAAAGGGGTCTCCTGCAAAGCAGACCCTCAGTAGATGGATTGTGGATGTTAATCACTCCTCTTATCAAAGCACACTAGTGCTGTCTCCACCACATGTGTTCTTATAGCCTGTTGTGTTCTTATCGCTTTCTGGTCATGACATCACCCTGCCAGTGATGTGGCACCGTTCTGTTAGACAGATTTCACACATGATTCATAGTGTGGTCATGCAGAAGCATTCCCAAATAGTTGTTGACACAGCTCGATTTCCCTCCCAGAACCAGGGTTACATACGTAACGTAGAGACGATCTCCAGCATTTGCATGTGCATAAATGAATATCAACGAAAAAGTGTGACCACAATCTGACCTTTCTTGCCTGAGTTCTGAGCCTCGGTACTGTCTGGATTGTGACATATTTTTCCACTTTGTTTAAACATATTTCCTAAGAAGGTAAATACTTCATGGATTCTTAATACTTGATTCATGATACAAGAATTATATAATCTGCCATTTTATCTGATCAGAGATCACAGACACTAATTATTAAGTGGGATAGACAATTCATATGAAATGAAAAGTACATATTAAATGCTCTTTTTTAATTCTTATTATTTTTATTCTTATTATTATTCACTAAGAAATACATGAATGATCAAAATTCAGTTTATACACACTTATCACACTTTCTGGAGGCACTGTATATGTATTATTAACATATTATATTATAGTAAATAAAAAACAATAGCACTAGAAAAGTCATGCTCATCAGTGAGGATCTCTTAATCGGCATTTATGCAGAGCAATAGTCATGCATATCTTTTGTTACATGTTTAAACATTTATCGGTGGAATTCAACAAATCTTGAAAGTCTTAAACGGTACCTTATAAATGAGTTCATTTGAATTCAATTGATTAAAACATTTAAAGAATATGATTACTGATATTTTCTGCAGGGAAAAAGGCCTATATTTAATACAAATATGCAATCCTAAATAAAAAATATTGCAGTTCTCTCTGTCAGTCAAATGAATGTGAAAAAGTATACTAGTTTCTTATTCCCTGTGTTTTCTGAGGTTTCATACGTCCTCAGGGCTTCTACATTTGTTAAGCCAGAAAAGTTACTACACCAAAGAAATAGTAGAGTTTAAAAATAGAGGTAAAAACATGAAAAAGGCCACATTTTGCATTTTGGGGTATTGATGAATCAAAGATACAAGCAGCTCGGATCACACAAGATATTCATGACTGTGTTATTAACTTCTTTAGTCAAGCAGCACTTACTGTGCCATCTGATTTTTGAGTTCTGACACTACAACCCATATCAAACTGTTTTAGTTATTTTTGTCTTTTTTTTTTCTTTGCTTTTACATCAAGCACACAAATGGAATATAATTCATTAATGGCTGTTGTCATGTAATAAATGCAAGACAGAAAGAAATGCATGGTCAAGGCAGGCTTGGAATCAATAACCCGGTGATTAGTCAGTCGATCAAATGGAATATTAAGAACAAAGTACAAAACAAGAAAGAGGCAAACGGGCTTTATAAATGGCAGAAACGAAAGAGGCCAAGCATATTACTTTGTGGTGAATTGAATAAATCAAAGTCCATTTAAACTGTGGCCATGAGTAAGCATATAACTGAAAACAACTATGACTAATCAGTATGGGATTAAGTACAGTCAGTATGAGGGTGATTGTGTGTTGGGAGGTTGGAGTCCAAGACAGCGAGTGTTCGAGTCTGGTAGTAACCTGACAGCTGTAGCCTTTCTGTTGCAATGCTCAATTCTAAGGCGAAGGTTTTTGTAAGGAAACTGAGAGATCACAATAGAAAAACTATGTCTGTTTCTGGAAGATGCCTAAGCAAAATTAACTGTAGTCTGGGACAAACTAAAAAAAATGATACAAAAAGATAAGTTCTACAAAAAAAGGTTTATCATGGTATATCATTCCAATTGAACATTCAAGTTTTAATGCTACAAAATGTGGAACAGATCAAGGTGGTGGGTACTTGAAAGAATACCTGTAGATTCAAGAAAATGTGCTACTAACTTAAACAGAATGACTGCATCATACAGACCAGATATCATTGTTATATCACATGTTAAAGACGCTTACAGGATAAATATGTTTTAATGTTTAATAACTTAAATATATGATGAGTAAGTCTATGGTCCAGAGATCATGTTCTTACCTGACCATTTTTAGTACAAAGATAAAAGTAAACTTTGACAGAGTTAAAATTTGCATGTGTAAAATGAAGAAAGAAAATAAAACCTTCATTAAATGAGGAAGCAAATTTACTAGACAAGTTTACAGAGTTTTGTGTATTTCATATATACAAACACGCACATACACACACAAAAGAAATAAATTGCAGCTGTTGTCAAACTCCACTTTCTGAAAATATGTCGATCTGTCTGAATATGACACTTATCCACAAATTGTGGACCTTTTTTCATTTTTGAAGCTTAGACATAAGACAGGAGAATGTCTTTCTTGTGCGCATACAAAAGCACGAGTGACATTGATTTGAATAGCTTTGAGAGACTCAGACTGGCTCAGACAGTTCTGTGTTGCACTGTGTGGCATTATCTTCACTTTGCATAAATAAATAAATAAATAAATAAATAAATAAATAAATAAATAAATAAATAAATTCAGGAATGAATGAATAATTGAATGAATAATTGAATGAATGAATGAATAAATGAATGAATGAACACCTCAGGTGTAAATCATTTGTTTTATTAGTTTAAAAGTCAGGGAAGAATAGAATGATTCTAATAGCAAGCAGTATCAGGAAAAGGTGTCATTTATTTATTTATTCATTTATTAGTTTTAACTAGACAAAATATTTCAGACTCACAAAATATTTTATGTAATTATAAAAATATTACCTATTCTACATGCCAAATGAGTAATTCTCATTTTCATGGCTTCAGTTTCAAATGTAAAAATTATTTGCTTATAAACAGTGTGGCTTAATACAATGGCAATTGTATCAAGCTAGTCTAATGTTAGCCACTAATAATAGCCAGAAAAAGCTGTGATAACAAAACAAACAGTGCAGACAAGAAAGTTCACAGAGAACAAAAAATCAAACAATACACACAGTGTATTAATTATATGTTAAAAGCAGTCAGACAATAGTCCTGCAGGCTGACAGCAAGTGCAGCAACTCTCTAAGCTAGCTCACTAATGTTACCTGGATAACTCTTCATTACAGAGAACAAGGGTGGTTTAAAACAAAATCTGCTACATTACCAGATGCTATGGTCATACAGCTGTGGTCATATAGCTTAAAGAGAGGCTCTTGTTGAAAACAATATGTTTCAGCCATTGTCAGACTGTCAGGGATCCACCTGCCATGCCCCCCTGTCATGCTCCCACTGTCTCTGCCGCTCCTGGCTTTGATTCCAGACACCTGTTCCTCGTTAACGACTCACTTATGTAAACTCAAGTTCCAGAGTCACTGGCGTTCCCCGCTGGTCCATGCCCGAATTACCGCTCCGTGTATCGCTCCAGTGTTCCGCCGAGCGCTCCGCTCGAGTGTTCCACTGAGCGCTCCGCTCCAGTGTTCCGCCAAGCGCTTCGCTCCGCTCTGGTGTTCCGCCAAGCGCTTCGCTCCTCTCCAGGGCCGCGAAAGGTACGTTGTACTGCCGCCTGGCCGTGAAATGGATGTTGTACCGCCTCAAGACCCCTCCGAAGGCGACGCCATGGGTCCGAGCCCCTCTAAAGGTGATGTCTCGCCTCCAAGTCCCTCTGAAGACAACGTCTCGTCCCCAAGCCTCTCCGCAAGCGCCAGCATGCTAACAAGCCTCTCCAAAGGGGACGCCATGCCTCAAAGTCTTGCAGCCAGCACCGTCGCAGACTGTCCGGACTCCTCTGAAGGCACCGTCGCACTCCAAGGTTCTGCTGAAGGCAACGTCAAGTTCCAGACAGCGCAGTGGGCGCTGTCATGTTCCAAACAGCCACAATGGACACCATCGCACCTCCGCCATCCACAGTAGTTCCCCCGAAGCCTGCCCAGGGCGTCACTGCGCTCCTGACTTCCCCCGTGGGCTCCGTCAAGGTCTGCTCCAAACTCCCACAGAGGTTCGCTCCGCTCCCTCCTCAGAGTGACCTGGCCCACCTGGCGTAGGTGGGTTTGGGGAGTCAGGTGCCACCCCTGGAGAGGGGGGAAATGTCAGGGATCCACCTGTCACGCCCCCCTCGGCGGCTGTCATGCTGCCGCTCTCTCTGCCGCTCCCTGCTTTGATTCCAGACACCTGTTCCTTGTTAACGACTCACCTATGTAAACTCCCATTACAGAGTCACTGGCTAGAAGGTCAAGCTGCAGATCTCGTGGATCCCTGACTGCCAGCATTCCCCGCTGGTCCATGCCCCGATTACCACTCCGTGGATCATCTCCGTTCGGTGGATCACCACGGTTCCGTGGATCATCTTCGTTCTATGGATCATCTCCATTATGTGGATCATCTCCGTCTTTCAGACTCACTCCGCTTTACAGTTCATAAATCTATCGCGTGGTCCTGACACACACTTACGTGTAAAATTCGCAGAACAATTCATATTATTAAAAAGAAGGCAATTATGTCAACAAAATCATTTACTAATATACATGGGTAGTGTCCCAAACCGCATATGAATACACTAAATAGTATGTACACCAGAGAATATTTCGTTATGGTATTTTGTCTGTTGTGTAGAGAAAGGCATGATTTACAAGGTATTTTCTAGTGATTAGCTTGCAATAGGATTCTCTTCCAGACAGAGTGTCTTCAAATCCTATAAAAACCTAAATCCTATATCCAGGAGCTTTAATGATACAGATATCTAGCTATAGATAATAGGCGTGAATATCGAGTTTGGCAATACGTGGCAACTCCTACCTCTCTCATAACACTTGCCATCACAATTGCCACTTCCCTTCTACATACCTGGGAATATAATGCAAATATAATTAATCAGAATGTAACTACAGTGTCAAAACTGAAATGTATAACAGAGTTGTAAAAGCAAAAAAAAAAAGAAAAGAGAAGAGAAGAAAATACATTATTCATGTGTGGATTCAGACAACCAGCCCACGACTGCAAGAAATCGAGACACGCCTCTGCATGTGCAAGAGCCCCTTAGAAAAGAAATCATAATGTCTGACTTGCAGGGCATTCACTGCAGATGATTGAATGTGGATGAAAATAGCAGGATGGATGTTTCCTGTGTAACGCGCAATGAAAAAATACCATTCCCATAATATAGTACATGCAAAGTTCATTTCCAAATTATGTATGCTAGCATGCATATGGCGGAAAAAATGAAGCAGCAGCTAATTATTATTATTATTTTTTTGTTATTCATCATACAGAATGTTATACTATTGCCATTAATTCAGTTTACTTGCAAAAAAATAAAAAATAACATAGGAATATATGAGAGAAGTGACAAGTCTGTAAAGCCTTAAGCTGGTGGTAGAGGTATGTGTCAAATGTAATTTTTTTTCTTCAGAAGTTTAGTTATATATGTAGTGAAACTGTTATAATAGCTTGATTTTTTTCCTCAAGGTGAGACACTCTAACTATTAACAGAAAAAGATAAGTATTCAATAGTTTCTTAGTGATTAGCATTAGCTGCCAAAACAGCCAGCAAACCTGAAGCTTAGTAGCCAGTTTTATTACTAATCTTGCTCTTAGCTATCATGAGAACCCCAGTGTTGTACCAACTAATTGGATGCTAATGAGCTATTGTTAGATACACTGTATGTAGCAAAAGATTAATGACAGTAATGAATATCAGGTGTTATTGCCATCCTATCTGTTAAAGGTTACATTTTTAGATCAATAACTTGAAGCTGGCTAATGCTGAAAAGGTCATTTTGTGATTTTACAAATAAATAATTATAGAGAAATGCAGCAATGTACTGTAGTTAATAGAACATAGACTATGGTGAGAATTGTACAAAATATACAAAATTAAGTCTGGAAACTTTAAAAACAGACCTAAGTGCTGTTATTTCAACCTCTGGTTGCTTACGAATCTTTTGACTGATAATGTGATTGGATTAATCAGAAGAATGGTGCATGGGCAGGGCTGCTGACATTAATCATTTGTAGTATCTATATAATGTTTTCCGCTGATGGATGGTTTCTTATCTCAGAACTATTGCATTTATGATATGCCTAAATTCAACTCTCTTCTCAAAACTGAGACTAGACCATAATGTGTTTTCAGTCCAAGGTAGAATATAATAAATAAATTAAGTCTAATAAGCACTTTCTGAGATTTTAATGGCAGCTGTCAACCCTGCTTCATCATATGATCAAACATTTCTTCCCCTCCTTTATGCTAGTCAGATTTGTCTGTTATGGAAAGCACCAACAAAGCTTTTATTAAAACTGTATAAAGAAAAAGGTAATATAAAGGTCATATAAACATTTATTTTTATAAGTTACATATTATTTGTAAGTACAGCGGCTTTGCTCTTCTGTGACATATAATATAAGCCTGGTTTTAATTGCTTTGTGCTCATGTGTGTCTTTGACTTCAACAAAAAATGAGTGCTATGATGTTCTAATTAGCTTAGAAAGGAAAAGTTTGTTTGTTGAAGGAAATGTTTGAATTTAGGCTAGAAATTCACATCCCGATGCACGGGAAACAGAAAGGAAGCATAGGGAGAAAGGGGCTGTCAAAACAGAATTGGAATCGACAGAGAGATAAGAAAAGTAGGCAGGAGTACAAGGAAGTGCGGCAGCAGGTGAAGAGGAATGTGGCAAAAGCTAAGGAAAAGGCATATGAGAAGCTGTATGTGAAGTTGGACACTAAGGAAGGAGAAAAAGATTTGTACCGATTGGCCAGCCAGAGAGACCGAGCTGGGAAGGATGTGCTGCAAGTTAGAGCAATAAAGGATGGAGATGGAAATGGAAATGTGTTGACTAGTGAGGAGAGTGTGTTGAGAGGGTGAAGGAAGTATTTTGAGAAGCTGATGAAGGAGGAAAATGAGAGCCAGAAAAGGGTGGATGATGTGGAGATGGTGAAGCAGGAAGTGGATAGAATTAGTAAGGAGGAAGTGAGAGCAGCGATTAAGAGGATGATGAGTGGAAAGTTGATTGGACCAGTCATATTATATACCTTTTTTTAAGAATAAGGGAGATGTGCAGACCTGAAGTAACTACAGGGGAATAAAGTTGATCAGTCACACCATTAAGTTATGGAAAAGAGTAGTGGAAGCCAGGCTGAGAGAAGAGGTGACCAACTGTGTGCAACAGTATGGCTTCATATACATCAAGAGGCTGATGTACAGGACAGGGGGGTATGGAGATGGATGATCCGCTGTGGCAACCTCGATGGGAGCAGCCGGAAAAAGATGATGATTTGCACCTCAATGCATAGTCAAAGATACGAATCATTTAAAGATACATAAGAAGCAGCTACCGATGTGATATGATACGATTCATCCCTATTACGATGCAGTGCAATTCGATTGTGATTTGATTCAACAAAATGCGTTTCAATGCAGTACGATGCAATGGAAAAAATATGACGCTATGCAATTCAATATAGTTCAGATAGTTTGTTTTTATTTATTTGGTTCAGACAGACACTTCTTCTTCTTTTGTCTGCTCACATTAGGGGTCACCAGAGCGGATCATCTGTCTCCATACTACTCTGTCCTCAACATCTGCTTCTGTTAAACCAACTACCTACATGTCTTCCTTCACCACATCCATAAACCTCCTTTTTGGCCTTCCTTGTTTCCTTCTTCTTGGTGGCTCCATCCTTAGCATTCTCCCACTGATATACCCCATGTCCCTCCTCAGCATATGGTTCAGACAGACACCACAACATAAATTTACTTAAGTGCCTTCTAAATTTGAACACATGGCCCTTTCAGAGAGAGAGAGAGAGAGAGAGAGAGAGAGAGAGAGAGAGAGAGAGAGAGAGAGAGAGAGAGAGTGTGTGTGTGTGTGTGTGTGTGTGTGTGTGTGTGTGTGTGTGTGTGTGTGTGTGTGTGTGTGCATGTGTGCAGTGCCACTATATAGTGAAAGTTATCAATAAAGAGATTTTATCTCAACACCTTCCTCCAATTTTTCTTCTATCCTGATCCCTCAAAATCTCTACAGTCACAAACATCCCTTATACTGCATGTAGTATGTCTGTGGGGATTTTGACAGCTACACCTCAGATCAGTGTTGAATGACTGATTTAATTGTTTGCACAAATGCATGGTAAATATTTGTGCCAAGAGCATACAAGTTCAATGAGGAATGTTCTTTAGGATTTCTTTTTAAAACCTATAGCAACAAAAGCATCTATATGTGAAACTGGTAGTTATGAAATTGTTGACATGGGTGAACAAAAGAGTGGGTGATTATTTAAATATTCTGTACCAAGGGGCCTGCACCATGAGAACAAACAACTTGCTGCACCATGTGGTTCATGGACAGGGCAGAGATAGAGGTTTGTGCCAAGATGTGTTGTCATAAGAGTGGCCAAATTACAAATACATATTTCCTAATTACCATTACAGTCATTACATGGGCAGTGCTTAGTGGTAAGGAGCAGACTGTCTGGGGCATCATAGTGTGTTGGCCATCGCAAAGCAGGTGTTTAGTTGCACCACTGTGATTCTAATACAGTTCTATTGACATTTGTTTTTTTGTTTATGTTTAGTCTTGTTTTTGTTTTTTTAACTATGGAATTTCCTTAAATTGGCTTACTTGAGCTAAAAATTTACTTTCAAGAAAAACACACAAGTTTAAGGTCAGAATCATGCATAATTAAGACATGCTTGTGTTTTTATCAGACTTTGCCCGGTCCACTCCACCCTGCCTGCACTTTGTCCTACTCCTACTTACTTTTATTCCCCTTCTCTCCAGCATTTACCTCCAGCTCTCCAGGCTCTTCTCAACCTGCTCCCTACTCTCACCACAAATCAGAATATCATCCGCAAACATCATGGTCCACGGAGACTCCTGTCTAACCTTGTCCGTCAACCTATCTATCACCACTGCAAACAGGAAAGGGCTCAGAGCCGATTCTTGATGCAATCCAACCTCCACCTTAAACCAGTCTGTCGTTCCTACTGCACACTTCATTGCTGTCACACTGTCCTCATACATGTCCTGCACCACCCTCACATACTTCTCTGACACATTTGACTTCCTCATACAATACCGCAAGTCCTCTCTCGGCACCCTGTCGTCACACAATGCAAGCAAACGTTTATGATTGTAATCAAATATTTGCTAAAGTACTCTCTAAATCACTTTTATATCAACACAGTTACATTAGCAAGTGAATTATCTAACCAAACAGCAATATGAGTTTTTACTAAGGATGTATTGCACACGATACAATCTCATACATTGCTCATTAAATCATATTCGGAAAAAATACTCTAATACCAACATCACATACTGTTTGAAAAGCCTAGTTCATGCTGCTGCATTAATGAACAGAGGACAGGCAACGACAAGAGTCTGGATATAATTCACATTTAATAATACGAAAATGGAGAAGAAGAAGAAGAAGAAGAAGAAGAAGAAGAAGAAGAAGATATAAGTCAACAGTTAGTACCTTAGTTATCTGAATTCTATCTAAATTGTTATTTCAGTATGATCTAATGAGGAATAAATTAATGTACTAATCAGAAACTAATAAAAGCATAATCCGTAACTAAGACTGGAGTCATGATGATTCATGTGTAAATAATGACCACCTGTTGATTAGAACATTAGTCAATTCACCATTTTTTATGATGAAATAACCTTTAATATAGAGATTAGTAGACATTAGTACATGCTGAACCAGGTACTCATTATAAATTATAAATATAATAATAATAATAATAATAATAATAATAATAATAATAATAATAATAATAATAATAATATAATTAGAGGTAAAATCTTGCAGAACGTTTAAAGGTTAAATGCTTACAGCACCACTGATTGACTAATACTTTGCAGGTTAGTCATTATGGTATTAGATTTCAAAATTGTTTCATAGAGCTCCAAAAAGAGGGAATCTATACTCAGTCTGAAAAAAATGCATCCCCCAATTTCTTGCAAAAAACAAAACAAAATCTTGCTCTAAATACAACTGTCACCAATCAGAGATTTAAAGCATCATGTTGTAAACTGCCTCAGTCAATGGCTACATATTTCCTTTTAAAAAACAGTACTGATTGCAATATTATATCATTAGGACTTGATGTTAGAAAGGATTTTTACCGAACATTTTTTAAGTTTTCTTGAATATATATTTTTTATTTTGATGGTTGAGTGCATACCTCAGAAAGTCCATTAATCAGGCGTCCGTAAGTCAGGGGGCTGACTGTATATAGCCAGACACAGAAGGGAAAATAAATGGAAAAACTGAACACCACAGAGTTAAAACAAACCTATACAAAAGCCACAGAATGTCTACCAAAAAGCATTTTCTTGAGGAGATATTTACCAACTTTACTGCTTTAAATCTTTTGAAAATATCTTCCCATTAAGAAGAACCGATAAAGCTTTGCAGACGAGTGAATAACAAGTATAAAACAAAAATCCAGTCATTTTGATTCACTATTGTTAGCTATTCAGACAAGCACATTCATAAATGCTGAATTTTACAACAATTGCTGTGTCATTGTTATAAAAGCAATAAAGCGTTTCTCTTTTGTACGGTCTTCTTTCTCTGTTTTGTTGATAAACAGGTTTCAGGAAGACATTAGCGGCATGTCGTAAACAAAAAGAATCGGTGCTAAGTTTCATCCACAGGAGCGCAATTTCTCCCTTATCACATCACTGCAATACAAGCGCACAGATATACTGTATATATATATATATATATATATATATATATATATATATATATATATATATATATATATATACACACACACACACACAGATCTGAAAATAGTTTATTGTTCGGATTTTAAATGACATGGCTTTAAAATATGGGCAATGAACTCACGGAGAATGGGGACTTCGAAAAATTCGCTCATCATTCACTTTATTAGGAACAAGTGCACACATGAACATTTATGCAGATTCTTTATTCACCCAATTTTATACAGTAGCTAGTGTTCCACATAAGATCCTAGATACAGTTTAATGACTGAAATGCTCATTTGGTATCTTGTGACTGTCATACTTATATGAGATTCAAATGAAATTACATAAAAAAAAAGGCAAACAATAAAAACTGTCATCTGAGTGGTAAAATGCATTAATAATACATTAATTATATACATTATCTACAACAGTATATACATAGGTGTGTGTTTACATTTAATTTTGTTTACATATAATTTTTCTAGAATGAAAATTACTGGAATGAGACAGAATAAAAGCATTAAAGGAATTCTTTGCCAATGATTTAACACAGGCAATTTCTTCAATTAACAGAATTCTTTGGTTTCAGATTTAAAATGTTCTTCTTCGATAATTATTTTTTTATGAATGCTTTGCTTTAGTTTAAGTTTATGCTTTTAAAGTTTTATTTGATGTTCCGCAGGTTTATGTTCGGCATTTCCGCACAAACCATTCATTGCAGGTGGGCTTAACAGCACTTTGGTCTTATTGACCAGTGAGATTTGGATCAACAGCTTTATGATTGATCAACAGTTTAAAGTAAAAGGTTTACCACGTATATTGGATTGTAATTAATATTTGAGGTGTAGGATGGGTTTTTTTTTTCAAAGGGGAATTATGTTAGATTTTTGGCAATGATTTTATTGTTTCAGAGTGCTGTTCTTGTTTCTAATGATGTATTCTTGTGAGTTTTTTGAAATACTGAAAAAACTTTTGGCAATTCTGTTGGCACAAAAATGTTATTTGTTAGTGTGAAGTAAATTACACATGTATGACAGGACATGTGGTTCCTCATCCGAACACTGCATCACACTGCCAGTCTTCCCATCTACATGAGGTTAAAGAAAACGTGACTTATCAGGCCAGACCACCTTCTTTCTTTGCTAAATGGTCCAATTCTCATGTCCATTGTAGTTGCTTTCAGCAGTGAGCAGCAGTCAGCATGGGCATTTTGATTGCTTTGTGGCTGTGCAACCTCATACACACAATGTGTGTTCTTACACCATTCTATCAAAGCCAGTATTAACTTATTCAGCAATTTGTGCTCCAGTAGCTTATCTGTGGGATGGGACCAGACATCCGCTAGTACTGTAGATTTAATGTTTGGGCTGATCGGTGTGCATAGTATAGCGATATAGAAAAAATAATTACATTTTCAAGGTCACAAGATGATGTTTTCCAGAATGACACATACAAGTGTTTTGTAGTCCCCATCAAAAGCAGAGCTTCATGCTGAATGTGACATTTATAGTATAATATATAATATGAGGAGAAAGCAGTCTTCCCAGAATTCCTAAAAACATTATTTTTCTTTTAAATACTGTACATACTGATTCTTTAGAAGATTAAGTTATATTTTCACTGGGTAGCTTAACCCCATTCTGCCTTATGCTAGGGCTTTGTGAAACATCACCATTGTCCTAATAATATACTATTTGTGATCATTGTGTATTTTCTTTGTTATACCCTCCTGAGACCCAAGCTTTGGTTTGGCTTGCATGGTAGATTTCTGCTAGCTATTTGGGGTTAGGAGGAACCAATAAATATAATAACCAGATATTATTTTTGAACATGAATCTATTTTTGAAGAAATGATCTCCACATATGTGGACACTCTGTCTATATCCACAGAAAACCATCAAGGCACCATTGTGTAACAAAGTTAAAATCTCTTTTATTTACATCCTGAGCATTGTGCCTGAACATTTTTCATTGTTACTGTTTCGCATATATATAAAAGTTTCAATTTCAAAAATGGATATGGGAAAAAAATATACAGTCTATCATGTAAAAAAAAAATTATTCATAACTGTACAAGTCAGGAACAGCTGCTTTTCCATAAGTGGATTTACAGCTTTGATGGATGTAAAGAACAGTCAAGCATGATGCCTTATGTTGAAGCACAAACTAAGTTTTTCATGCCAACTGTATTGGGCTTCTTTGGTAGATATTGTCTACAAGGACAGGCTCCTGTAAATGGTAATAGAAACACTCTCAGGTGATAAAAAGGTCTGAGACCTGCAGCCTTTTAAAATGCGGTCAAGGAAAGGCCTCATCTTTTAGTGCCCGGGGGGGCGTGGGGGGGGGGGGGGGGGGGTTGAGTGGCTGGAGCGGGAAAATGCTTTAGGTCCTGACAGGCAGGCTGGCTCTGCCACGGTCACAATCGGCTCTCGTAAGGGTCAGGGTCTTCCTGCCGCAGGGCCGAAGAGTCTCCCTCATTTACGAGCCATTACGAGGGTCCAGTGGGATATCTTCTGCCATCATCTGCCGTTTTTTGCCTGTAGTGAGAGAAATAAGGGAGAGAGCCGCTATTTGTCGGAAGCCCAAGGTTCTCCACGTCACTGTCCTCCCGGCCACCTTTTATTGACATCGCTGTGCTTGAAGACAGTGAGGGGCCGCCATTCCAATTGAGCTCCTGCCATGTCTTTTAAGGACGTTATGCCTCCTTGCTTGCTGTACTGGGCTTCCGTCCTTCCGCACCCTGCTGACAGTTGACTTCGGAGGGCTTGCCCCTTCTGGTACATGAGGCGGAGGCTAGTCATCACATTGCATAGATGTATATTTAATATATACTGTTGTAAACGATTGTAAATTGGTTTTCTGAACAATTGGTTTTCTTTGTAAATTTTCAAAGAAACAAAGTCCCATTGTAGGCCTCAAGTTTAGCGTCATAGTAAACCTTTACGGTTACAAAAATGTGTCAAATTTGCATGCCATATTAATCATACAACACTATTATGCATGACTTGATTTATAATGGTTTTTTAGCCAGCATATATGTATGTGAATTTAGAAACATATTTTGTGAGTATTTGGTAGATGACAGGGAATATTATAAAATAAATAAATCACCTTCACTCAGAAAACAGAAACCTCAAAACATACATTAGTTCTCAAAATCTATGAACAGCTTTTGTATTTAAAAAACTCTTACTTTGAATGTAAATAAATTACACAAGAACAGAGCCTCTTTGTAAATTACATAATTTCTCTTATATAAGTTATTGTCATATATCAACTCACCTCTGTTAGAATGGTTTATGAACTTTTCATAACTGGTCCCCTCTGGAGAGATTTTTATTTTGTGTGTACTATATCTGACAAATTCAGCTCTTTTTTAAATATATTTCTGAAAATGTAAATAGTGTGAAAGGAGTAGTCAACATAAATCCTGACCAGACAAATACTAAGGATAAATGAATGTACTCTGTATTATGTATTTTATTGTTAATGCACATGTTTGTATGTCTGTCTGTCTGTTTTTATGTCTGTCTGTCTGGTTTGTTTGTTTGTTTGTTTGTTTGTTTGTTTGTTTGTTTGTTTGTTTGTTTGTTTGTTTGTTTGTTTGTTTGTTTGTTTGGTTGGTTGTTTGTTTGTTTGTTTGTTTGTAATCCTTTTAAAAAAAAACTAAAAACTTCAACTATTGTTTATTATTTGTTGGACATTGTTACCTTCCAGTCTAGGGTTGGGGAACACAGTGTGATTAAAGGCACAGGGTGGTGGATATTAGGTGAATGAGAACGTATTTGGTATATGATTAATGAAGAATGGAAACACAAACACAGGGGTATCTTAAAAAATGAGATATATTGTAAGATGCACAGCACCGGGATGGACTTCAGGGTGGACCAAGGCCAAAATAATAAACAAAAAAACTATTTTTACAAACACTAAACCACTTACAAACAAACCCAAAAGAAAGACAACACACTTCCCTAACTCCCTCACCAAAAACGAGGCAGAAACCCATACCCAACAGAAATGGCAGCCCTACTACCGGTGAACAAAACAACACACATACATACATATGTTTACAAATGTATAAGTCAGTGAGTATTTACAGTAAACTAATCAAACTTCAAACAGGACAGGGCAAACTCTGGGTCAATAACAGATAAGCACAAAACACGGAACAGAATAACACCAGAATGAAGTGAGATCTCCTGATCCTGATCTCAGCTTCCAACTCTACTTTATAGGTCACCTCCTGCTGACGTCATCCAAAGGGAAGTGGGTGCGGCTTTAGTTTACTAGAGTGCAGAGAAGGCCTGGAATAGAGTCTCGGGATGGCATCTGCACACAAACCACACATCGCATACAACTACAAAATACTGTCCGTCTTTCCGTCCGTCCGTCTGTCTGTCTGTCTGTCTGGTTTTTTGTTTGTTTCTTTGTTTGTTGGTTGGTTTGCAATCTTCAAAAAAAATACTTTGACTACTGTTAATTATTTGTTGGACCTCATGGGATCACAGTCCTGAGGGACTGATAATACTGCTAACTAGTAAGCATTGTAAAATGGGATTACAATAACAGTAGCAACAATAACATTTATATGTGTATGTTGAACATTCAATTCCAGACTTAGGATCTCCACTTGCTATAATAACCTCCTCTCCAATTTTAGAACATGACTGTGGGTTTTTGTATCCATTCAGCGCCAAAAACGTCAGTGAAGTCAGTGACGCAAGAAGACCTAGATCACAGTCAACATTCTAATTAATCCAAAAAGTAATAATTAGGGCTGAGGCTGGGGAATCTATGCAGGTCATTTAAATTATTCTATGCCAACCTTGGCAAACTATATCTTTTTGGACCTCAGTGCACAGGGATATTTTGATACTGGTACAAATTTAGGCTATGCCTCTTAGTTCTAGGAAAATTATCAATTTTGTACTTCCAAATATGTGGTAACTGTTTAGCAAGGCCAACATGAGTGTGAAGTTGTCCACGTACATTACGTACATTAGGCTTATCAAGTTATGAAATGTTTGTAAATGCTTTATACATTTGTAACATAACTCATCATCAAGTTTTGCCAAAAAAAGGAAAGGGCAAAAACCAGGCTTAGAATGATGTAGTTAGCTAGAAGAAATAGCAAGTGAAGGGGAGGGTGTTAAAAGAGATGCATTTACAAGCACAAATTTATGAAGATGATGTAAATACCAGTAACACAAACACACACACATACACAAACACTGAATTTAAGAAGCAGAGATAAAGCAAAATAATTTAATAAAGACTGCAATAAGCACAAAAAACGAAGAGCTAAAAGGAGTAAATGAAGTGGATAGATGGTATGTGTGTGCTCAAGGGACTCCAATCCACAAAGCTTACTCTTAAAGTCAGAACAAAATGTGTTCAAACAGCTTCACCACGAGTGTATGATTGAGAAAGACAAAAAAGACAAAGTTGGAGCGTGATATAGAGATCGAATGTTTTATGTGTTCTATTTTCTTGGTTTTATTGTAATGACATTGTGCAGTAAACAGTATATTCATATTGTTTGGTCCAATGATTTATTATTGGGCAATTAAACGATTACTTGGTTTGGTAAAAACGTTAATACACATTATTGCATGATAATAACAGAAATAGAAGCACCATATGAGACAGCAAAGAGCTACACAATATCAAGCATGTAGTATTCATTGTATGGCTAATCAGTCTATTTACAATAAATGGACAAAAGTTTGTGGATTTTTAAAAATGCTACTGCACATTTAGTCCTTGTTTGCTGTAATAATCTCCACACTTATTCCACTAGATTTTATAGTGTGCTTGTGGAGATTTGTGCTTAGTAAAGGTCAACATTTCAAATTCACCTAGAGTTGTTCAAATAAGTGTGAGGCTAGAACTCAATAGCAAGCCACTCAAGATCTTCCATTACGCATGTAAACAATATCTTCATGGAGCTCAGTTTGTGCACAGGTTTGGGTCTCCTAGTTCAAGTAAAAAAAAAATTTAATGGTACCACATTGTGTAAAATTGTGTGCCTCCAACTTTGTGGTAACAGTTTGGGGAAGAACCAAATACGGCTGAAAAAGTCAGGTGTCCCAATACTATTTTGTGCAAATAATGGGGAGGGTTGCATTAGGAAAGGCATCTAAAAGACCCCTAATAGGGGAAGCCGAAAGAACGTTTTACGGTCCCTGGTGGTCTAGGATGCAGCACTCTCACCGCTGTGGCGGAACCAGGTCAGGGAACCAACCCCAGCCACTCTTAGTGCCGGTCCCAAGCCTGTATAAATGGGGAGGGTTGCATTAGGAAGGGAATCCAGCGTAAAAACATGTGCCAAATCAAACATGCGGATGATCCGAAAGAAAGTGTGTGCACTGTAATTCTAAAGTCATAAATATAGTATATATAAAAAAAAATAAAAATAACATCTTCCATGTTCCAAGTTTTCTAAAATTCTCTTAAAATTTTGCTTTCCAGAGATGGTTTGTGGTAGCTTCAGGATTCAAACAACACTTTTCCCTTGCACATACCTCTTGTCCTTATTACACTCCCCCACAGCTGCAGTAACAGTCAGTGTGGGAAATAAATGTAAATTATTTGTTGCTATCGAATCCAAACATGATCTTAGGTCTTTCACCCGGAGCTACCAACTTTGTTTGCCCTGCGGCTAGCAGAAAAGAGTGTAGGTGTTTATAGCATCCCCTTCCAGAAGGCCTTTTTAAAAGTTCAGTCTGGTGTCATTACAAGCGAGAGACCTGATATACAGCAGTCTCTGGGCAGTCCCACTTCTACTAGCTCTAATAATAAAATAAAAAAAAAGGGTATCAGTCTCAGAAGCAATAGGTTTTTACACAAGTTGCCAACTCTAAATACAACCTACTGTTATAACACAACCACTTTCAGCAGACTGACAAGCTAATGCACTTTCCACTAATACTTTATTTATTTGCGGTGAACCAAACCTGATATGACCAACCTGTTCTGAAACTGAATAATGTTCTCACAGATTTTCCAAATTTACAGTATATCTGTAAAATGAGTAGAATATGAGTATTAAATAGAAATGCAGAGTACATTACAGATGAGTAATGTACATAAAGTGTGAGAGTGCATGGTAGTGCAAATATCAACACAGTCTCACCCCACATCGCCCCTTTTTGCGCCGCTTTTCAATGTAGATAGCCGTCCTATACACTTAATCACTTATTATTTATAATAAATATCATTTATATTAATAAACACTTATTATTTATAATAATAAGTGTATCGGATTATTTATACTATATTTAATAAATAATAATAATGTTACAAAATGTCCACTACATACGTTGGTTGTCCCCGGCCGCGTCCAAATTTGAAGATGACCCGAACCCTAACCCTAACCCAAACCCTAACCCAAACCCTAACCCTAACCCTAACCCAAACCCTAACCCTAACCCTAACCCAAACCCTAACCCTAATCCGAAGATGAGGGATTTGCATTGAAGTGTATAGGATGGGCATCTACGTTGAAAACGACGCAAAGGGGCTCCCTTCTGCATCGGATGTGTACGCCATCCGAGGCAACGTCGATATGTGACGATGTGGGGTGAGACTGTGTAGCAAATAACAGTAAATAAAGAAATTACTTTATAACTTTTGTACAATATACAGCAGCAATAGGGTGTGTAACATATGTGGATGATGTGATGACTGACTGTTCTGATAATGCAGTGCTTATAGATATGAATTGAGGTCAGTTGTTAATAAGGGTGATTGCCTGGGAAAAGAAACTGGTCCTGTGTCTGGAAGTTCTTTAGCACCTGCTAAAAGATGGGAGTTAAAAGAGGTTGTGCCCTGTGTTCCAGCCCGTTTTTTGGTTCCTGTAAGTCCTGGAGAGTGGGCAGGGGAGCACCAAGGATTTTTTTTCTGCTGTTTTAACTGTTAGCTGTGATGCTGTTAATGTGATGTGATTTTGGCAACCCAGTCCCATAAACAAAATGGTAACACATTAACACATGCAACATAATTTCAGCATAGAAATCAATTCTTTTACAAGAATATGATGTATAGGAAAAAAAAATAAATAAAATAAAAAAATATATATATATATACTTTTAATCAAATGGTCTGTATGAAATGTTCTGCAGCAATGTGTTTAAACCAAATTAACCTCCATCACTAAGCTCTTTAAATACAATGAATATACATTATTTATTTAATCTCTTTTTTTAACATGAGCATTGCCCACTTCATGTAAAAGTTTGTGCTTTTCATGACACATTTTAGACCTACGGTACAAATTCCTGGAATAGTGTTCTTTTTCCAGCCAATGCAATCAGTTTTGCAAGTCACATGGTATGGTTGCCATCTGATAAAATATATTGCTGCAGAACATATAGAGCCTTCGATTTAAAGTTTGATACGTTGTTATACAACGTATGATTTTGGCTTCACATTGATACTGACTGTATAGAAAGTGCTCTAAAAAAGTTAAATGCAATTTTTTATTTTTTCTGAGATTGGTTGGATTTTGAAGAAAACTGGAAAAGAGAAATCTTAGCCTTAAACACTCAGCCGTGAATCCATGGAGTGTTTGATGTATTTCGCAGACTCTCCTAGTCATCATAGATATTAAATTAGAATCTGGAAGATTGGCTGTCCACAAATCCTTCCTATATACACCTCCATACATTCTTGGAAACCAGCCTATTAAAGTGTATACACATAAAATTGCAGCTGGACTGACATTAAATTCACTAAATCTTTTGATTACATTATCTTATTTAATTCATTTTTTCAAGTTTTTAATCAGTTTATCAGTTAATCTTGGAATTTATGGGGGCTGTGGGGAGTATTTTTGGTCTGTCACTTCGGTCTGATTGTATTAGCATTATAATGGTCTCCCCATCATTTGTTGTTAACCAAGATAAAACCTTACTGTACTCAAAAATAAAATACAATTGCTGCTTATGAAAAATTCTTGGGAGTTATTGAGAAAATGTACCAGATTGTATAGCAAATACTAAAGCTGTGTCTTGGATGACTTGCGCTGGTCGTTCTTTCAAATTCAATTTGAAGGTTTGCCTAGAAACACCTACCATGACACAATTTTAACTGGTGCTGGAAACATACATGTTTCCTGTAGCCCACTGAATCAACTTTTTAGCTAGGCAGTCTTTATTCACGTTTAATCAGGTTTAATGTTTATTACTAGCATACTTAAAACCATGGCTGAGAGATGTCTTTTTTTTTTTCAATCCCCACCAAACTTCTAAACAAGTACAAAATAGCAAAGCGTGTAACAAGCTTGCACGAGCAACATCACACTGCTACCTCCCAGCATGGAACAGTGACAACGAGAGAGAGAAAGAGAGAGAGAGAGAGAGAGAGAGAGAGAGAGAGAGAGAGAGAGAGAGAGAGAGAGAGAGAGAGAGAGAGTGAGAGTGAGTGTAGTGCTCTCATTTCCCAGTACTGGCAGAAGGTTTATGGCTAGAGATAAGTCCCTAATGGTCGGAGTCACACCTTCAGAAGTCCTAATCAGAGCCCGTTTCACACAGTGCCCACACATACACACATGCAGGCAGGGCAAATCGAAGTGTATTTTTATGCTTGCTACTTTTGCTCTAATGATGTGAGATGCACCTACTTCACTAGTTTCATCTGCTGCTCTGGGTCATCTTGAACAATCCAAAAGTGTATCAACAAGTATGGAGAAACTAGGAGCAAAACTTGTAGATTACAGATTGCTCTTAACCTTTTATATTCTGCATATATAGATCACTGCATGTTTTTTTTTAAATAAACCATGATGGTAAAAGATTAACTAAAAGAGGGAAACAATACAAATATCCGCAAGATTTTCCAAGTGCTGCAAATTAGGACCTATTTTTTTGTCCAATCAAGAATCAGCTAAAGTTTTGCACAGAATAAGGCTTCAAAACACACACCTTTCCTATAAAATATACTGGAAAATTTACAGAAGTGACCATTTGTTCATATGTGGATTCATAAATATTTAATTTAGTGTTTCTTAATAATTCACATATAATATTCTTGAAATATTAGTTTTGTGTTTTTGTGCGTGCCAAGAATGTTTTCCCATTTTCCACATTCTTTTATTTTTATTTTGAATTTTAAAAATGAATGAATGAATGAATGAATGAATGAATGAATGAATGAATGAATGAATGAATGAATGAATGAATGAATGCAACATATGCAGCCATTACATCCTTAATAAATTATACTAAGGTGATTAATATAAACACTAATGGTGAAAAAGAAGACCCAAAACAACCACTTCATGCTGAAGATTTTTCCTAATTGTAGTATGAATAGAAATAAGAGATAAAGAAAATGGGAGTTAAGCCTCTGAACCTTTTTTGTGCAGATTTGCAAGCAGCACATTACAAACTCAGAAGAACACTTCCTTTTCGAAATCCCTTTGATATTTTTCTTAATTTTATATAAAAAGACCAATTACTTGCAGTCTAAATAATGATGATCACCAGTGCATGAATGCAAACATATGCTTCTAATGCTAAAGAAAAATGAAAAGAGAAAAATTAAATCCTGAAAAAACTAACCAGTAATTGAAAGGTATCTTTGGATGCCTTTATAACACATTCATAAGCATAGCTTAAATTATTTATAAAGCAATGCCTAAAGAATATATGAATCTTCTAAAAGAATTTATGCTTTTTTAATAATGTCTAGACTGTCACCTTTTAAGACATGCACTTGCCTTAAAGCCTGAAAATTCAGCGAATAAAATACCAGACTGAAAAGCTAAATGAATTTAGAAAGTTTCTTGATAGTAGGATTTTAAGATCTTACTTAGAAGTAGTACTAATATACAGTTAAAAAAAAAAATAAATAAATAAATAAAAAACATTGCATGCATTGCAATAATACAAGCACAGAAAATAGCTAATACATTTCTGCATTGATAGTTATAAATGTAACATAACTTACTTTCAGTTTCCTCATATGGCTTCTACGCTCATTAATATTAAGTAATATTAAGAGGTTAAAAAGAATTTGTATCTTTTTTAGTGTGCTCACACTAGTGAATATGTGGCCATGAAATACTAAATTAAAGTCATGAAATTATAATGCATGAAAAGGAATGTAGGCTTTTTCATCGTATTCTTAATTTTATATTTTTGTTGTTAGTTATTTATTTCATCATTTTATGTTGATTCTGTACTCATGATAAGCAATGCCTCTAATTAAAATGCTTTCTCGTCCCATTCTCTTAATAGGCAAACAATTGTGGATTATTGTACACAAATTTTCAAACAATATTTAATGGTCTTGGGATTTGGGCAGGTCACAAATGCTGTCATCTTATCAATTTGTTGACTCTGTGACCTAAGTGGAAGCCCATATATATGGTACTTTACCTGTTTAGTACCTTAGGCTGTTGCATTAGCAGTGTGTGGGCAGTTGTTGATACGATGCCAAGGCTCCAGAAAAATTAGTGATGGCCACAAGTGGCAAAAAAAATTTTCTTAGGACATTAAAATCATTCCTTATTTGAATTTAGTTTTTAGAACAACTTGCTACTTCTAATCAGCTGAACATTTTGCTAATGCATGGAATTCCACTGAATTTATATTGACCCTTCTGAAGTAAAAAAAAAAAAGAGACCGAGCTGTCAAACTTGGAAACCAGCATTTACCATCGTCAAACAATCATCTCTTTTCAGATGGCAAATGCTGGTATGAATCAATGGAATCCTCAATAATCTGCACAGTTCACTGTGTATACATGACATAAACAGTGTGCCCTTCTCAGTTGGAGTCTCATTTGAGATTCCAACTAGGGAGATAACGCTGAAGAGTGCTTCCGCAACATTACGTGCTGAGCTATTGCAGAGGCACAGCTTCAAAGTACTGCATTGTATAATCCACCAGAATTAACACAAAACGGTGGTCCAGGCACTCCATTCTAAAAGGGCTAATTAGGTCCACTCTGGTTCTTTTAAATATCCTCAATTAAAGGAAGGGGTGCACTGGTGCTGTTGGGGTGGCAACATGAATCACCAGCTTACATTCACAGCATGCAACACACCACATGCATTCATTCCCATGAAAGCCCAGCTAATAGAAATGGACCACATGCCAGTTTGTTGTTTTCATTATAATTAAAAGCCTTCTAGTAATTTAATATTAGGGAATTCAGTATAGGATATTTTGAACCCTAATTGTAACTAACCAGCAATTACTCTTACTTGGTTAAAACCCTGTCTCAGGGTCTTGTCCCAAGTGGAAATTGAGCCTTGTCCACTTCCTGGTTCATTACATCTTAGAGCAGTAGCTGATTGCAGGGTATTTACTGCTGCCCCAGAAATTAAACATGACCCAATGCATTGTTCTTGTTTTCAATCGTGCAATGAATTGGTCCAACAGTACTTGGTCCACAATACCTTTAAAGCCCTGCTCTTTAGTCAGCTGCCACCTGGGACAGGTGTATTGCCATCCCTCAGTATGATCACCTTTTTCAGGTGTTCATACTTCAGCTGATTTTCCACTTTAAATTGCTTACTGCAGCATGCCTAAAGAACTGGATGTAGGCTTCTTGATCATCCTCAGGTGTCATTTTGGTGAATTTGACAGATGCTGCAGACATGACAGTGGCTACTGGAGTATCAGCAGGCTAAAGCATGCTTCGGAGCATCTGTCTTTCTTCATAATTTACCACCATGGGAGCAGTGTCGCATTGGGCTTGCTCTGACTACCAGTCAAGGATGGTCTCTTGATGAACTTTGTGTAATTATCTCAGTCACAGATTCCTCCATTATTTCAGCACCACTGTGACATCCTGGTCAAAGGAAGGAGAATGAAGAAATTGGAAGGGAGTTCTTAGAGAGATAGGGACTGTTTTTATTGTAGTCTTTTTATGCCGGGGCTTGAATACAACGCAAACAAATTTAAAATACACACGCACAAGATGGCTTACACATTCTCATTTCCAACCTTTTTATTCATTGTCATGTGTTTTTTTTTGTTTATGTAACATCTCCACTCCTCGTCATTAGTTCATGTTTTTTTTTTTTTTTGTTTTGTTTTTTTTTTTTGTTACAGCTGTTCTCGACTTACTTGTTTGATTCATGTGTGACTATGTAATCTTTTGATTTTGTGTTGTTTTGGCAAAGTAGTGTATTTGAACCAAGCCATGGTTTTATGGTTCTTAAAACAACCTTAGTTGCTTTGTTTGCCAATCACCCGACCTTTGTCTGTTTTGGAAATGTTTGCCTTTCTATTGAATAAATTATATTTCTCGTATCAATTTTTTATTAAGTTTTTGCCGCTCTAATCTCTGTTTGCACATCACCTGACTTTTGCTCATTTCTCAACTATGGTTTTTGCCTTGTGATTTGGGCCTTCCTGCTTCCATGAGTTTCATTACATTTACGTGAATTTCATTTTAATGACACACTGTTCATGAAGGCACAATAATAACTTTCAAGATAAGGTCAAATAAATTATGCATACAACATTGGACCCATAATTAAAGGTTTTATATTTGATATAATGTGTCACAGAAGACCAACGTAGGTGCCCTTCAAATAAAATCCTACCCATTAATCAGCTAATTAGGCAGCATGCTTAGCATTAACACTACACATTTAATATGCTGCCTAGTTAGCAAACAAATTTGGATATTAAGATGGAAACAGCTTAACAAATTGCTACATAAATTGGTAAAACTGTGCTGTTCTTGCTGCCAATACAGGTGTTTTGCTAACCTCTACACTCCTGTTATATCTCATTTGTGTTTGTCATGGAAGCTGATAAAAGCACATAGTTACAGCTATTCTAATTTTTTCCAAAAATCTGTTTCCATCACTTTCAAAGAAACATCAAGATATTTGTATAGTACGTCAAGTCTGTTGAATTCACACATTTGCACTGATAACACTGCTAAGATTAAAGTGGAATCTCTATATTATATAGTAACTGCATATGTGTACATTATTCGGAATGTGAAGATAAGGTGCTCTAGATAAGAGTAGAAGGAGTACAATTTAGAATTCAGACATTACCTAACCTCCTGAGCTCTAAAATGTAAAAAATAAAATGTAAATTACCACAGTTCTGCACAAACTTGTCTGAAATTCACACAAAATTGTTTTTCTAAATATAGAGCCAGTATAGAGCCCACGCACACACACACACACACACACAGAGAGCACAGAGTGCCAGAGTGCACAGTGCAGCATATCTCTGCTTTCCAAAAAATTATTAATTTTATTTTAAAAAGTGCTACAAATATTAGCTGCTCTTAAATGACCTTTCTACAACTTTATAAAATGTAATAGGAAAATCATATAGGCATCATAATTAAATGTATTTATTTAAAAAACAAAAAAAAATACACATTTTCACTAGCAGGTACACTGTGTCTCAGCTTTGTATTAGATTCGGATTCTGTATGAGTCACGATTATGGACACAAACAGTGCATGTCACATGACTCTCTGTTCCTGTTTCCAATATATTCTCACAATTTGCTGCAATTATCTTCTTTCATTTGTCTTCCAAGGTTGTTATTGGTCCTTGTTGTTACACTTTGTGATTACGTTACAATTTTCTTGTTTTTGTGTTGTGTTGTGTTGTATAGTGTTTGTTTTAACTTTTCCTTGTCCCTCAATTGCACATAATGTATGTACATAATCCAATGTAACTAAATTAAATCTCATCGAATGTTATTGTTGTCACATTAAAGCTTTCCAAAATGTTCCACAGGGAATCTGACCATTTTTTAACCCAAGTGATGTTACTGAGGAAATGGAGAAGATCTTCTTCTTTTTCTTTTGGCTGCTCCCATTAGGGGTCGCCACAGCGGATCATCCGTCTCTATACTACCCTGTCCTCTACATCTGCCTCTTTCAACCCAACCCAGGTAGCATGTCTTCCTTTACCACATCCATAAACCTCCTCCTTGGTCTTCCTCTTTTCCTTCTGCCTAGTGGCTCCATCCTCAGCATTCTCCTACAGATATACCCCATGTCCCTCCTCTGCACATGTCCCTCACCTTGTCCCCAAAACGTCCTACATGCGCTATCCCTTTAATAAACTAATTTCTAATCCTGTCCATCCTTGTCACTCCCAATAAAACAGAAGATCAGTAGTTAAAAAAAAAAAATGTTGGCAAATAGCCATTTGAGTGACATGATTTATTTTCTTTCAGTGTTTTTATGTGTTGCATTTCATATGGTTCACATTTAATAAGAAAGAGAGTAAAAGAAGAAAAAACTTGAAGAGAATATAGTCCCTGCCTATGACTGTGTTTTAATCTATATATTGGCATTGTATTAAACTCGTGTTAAAACCAGTCACGCCTCCATCCAACGCTCAACACTCTCGCTCAGCCTCTCCCTCCTACTAAATCACCTACACCTGTTTTTTATTTACCGATCTCTTTTAAAAGGTCCCTCTTCCCCTTCACTTGCGGTCCGATCTATCGTAAACTTACCTAAGATCATCCGGACTAAATACTGTTCTGGCAACAAACATATCCGTCTTTTGATAAGCCACACTTTGACATGTTTTTACATCTCCTTGATGGCTTGTGTCATCCAATTTGATGAAATATATTTTATTTTTATTTTGGTCCATCTTTTACCTCATTGAACTTCATGGGAATTTATTTTCTCATGTTTGATTCTTTGCACTTCTTGTAAGACTTTTAAAAGTCATTATGAGACAGTGATGTCTCCTGAGGCCTGAAACATCAAGAACCACACAGATTTTTCCTCAAAGTTCAATCACACTCACCGTAGAACCTGGGGGAGAGCGAGGGGGGAGACAAACTTGTCTAATGTTTTTCTTTTTTTTCTTTGTATGTCTATGTACAAGTCTTCTTCTTCTTTTTCTTTCGGCTGCTCCCATTAGGGGTCGCCACAGCGGATCATCCGTCTCCATACCACCCTGTCCTCTATATCTGCCTCTTTTACACCAACTACCTGCATGTCTTCCCTCACCACATCCATGAACCTCCTCCTTGGCCTTCCTCTTTTCCTCCTACCTGGTGGCTCCATCTTCAGCATTTTTCTACCAATATAATTCATGTCCCTTCTCTGCACATGTCCAAACCATCTCAATCTCGCCTCCCTCACCTTGTCACCACAACATCCTACATGTGCTGTCCCTCTAATAAACTCATTTCTAATCTTGTCCATCCTCGTCACTCCCAACGAAAACCTCAACATCTTCAGCTCTGCTACCTCCAGCTCCACCTCCTGTCTTTTACTCAATGCCACTGTCTCTAATCCATACAACATCGCAGGTCTCACCACAGTCCTATAAACTTTCCCTTTCATTCTTGCAGATACTCTTCTATCACAAATCACTCCTGTCACTCTTCTCCACCCACTCCACCCTGCCTGCACTCTTTTCTTTACTTCCCTAACACACTCTCCATTACTTTGCACTGTTGACCCCAGGTACCTGAACTCCTCCACCTTCTTCACCTCTTCACCCTGCAACCGCATCACTCCACTGCCCTCCCTCTCATTCACACACATGTACTCTGTCTTACTCCTACTGACTTTCATTCCCCTTCTCTCAAGCGCATATCTCCACCTCTCCAGGCTCTTCTCAACCTGCTCTCTACTCTCACCACAAATCACAATATCATCTGCAAACATCATAGTCCAGGGAGACTCCTGTCTGACCTCGTCCGTCAACCTGTCCATCACCACTGCAAACAGGAAAGGGCTCAGGGCCGATCCTTGATGTAGTCCAACCTTCACCCTGAACCAGTCTGTCGTACCTACTGCACACTTTACTGCCGTCACACTGTCCTCATACATGTCCTGCACCACCCTCAAATACTTCTCTGACACACCTGACTTCCTCATACAATACCACAACTCCTCTCTCGGCACCCTGTCGTACGCTTTCTCTAAATCCACAAATACACAATGCAGCTCCTTCTGTCCTTCTCTATACTTCTCCATCAACATCCTCAAAGCAAATAAGGCATCTGTGGTGCTCTTCCTCGGCATGAAACCATACTGTTGCTCACAGATGGTCACCTCTTCTCTCAGCCTGGCTTCCACTACTCTTTCCCATAACTTCATGGTGTGACTGATCAACTTAATTCCCCTGTAGTTACTGCAGGTTTGCACATCTCCCTTATGCTTAAAGATCGGTACCAGCACACTCCTTCTCCATTCCTCAGGCATCCTCTCCCCTTCCAGAATCCTGTTAAACAATCTGGTTAAAAACTCCACTGCCATCTCTCCTAAACATCTCCACGCTTCTACCGGTATGTCATCTGGTCCAACCGACTTTCCATTCTTCATCCTCTTAATCGCTGCTCTCACTTCCTCCTTACTAATCCTATCTACATCCTGCTTCACCAACTCCACATCCTCCAACCTTCTCTCTCTCTGATTTTCCTCATTCATCAGCTGCTCAAAATACTCCCTCCATCTTCTCAACACACTCTCCTCACTAGTCAACACATTTCCCTCTCCATCCTTTATTGCTCTAACTTGCAGTACATCCTTCCCAGCTCGGTCCCTCTGCTTGGCCAATCGGTATAAATCCTTTTCTCCTTCCTTAGTGTCCAACCTCTTATACAGTTCCTCATATGCCTTTTCCTTGGCTTTCGCCACATCCCTTTTAACCTGCTGTCGCATCTCCTTGTACTCCTGCCTACTTTTCTCATCACTCTGTCGATCCCACTTCTGTTTTGCCAATCTCTTTCCCCTAATGCTCTCCTGCACTTCCTCATTCCACCACCACGTCTCCTTGTCTTGCTTTCTATTTCCAGATGTCACACCAAGTACTTTTCTAGCTGCCTCCCTCATCACTCCTGCGGTAGTTGCCCAATCATCCGGCACCTCTTCACCACCACCAAGCCCCTGTCTGACCTCTTCCCTGAACCTCACACTACACTCTTCCTCCTTCAGTTTCCACCATCTTATTCTTCTTTCAAACCTTACTTTCCTCCTCTTCTTCTTCGCCTCCAAAACCATCCTACAGACCACCATTCGATGCTGTCTAGCTACACTGTCCCCCGCCAACACCTTACAGTCTCCAATCTCCTTCAGGTTGCATCTCCTACACAGAACATAATCCACCTGTGTGCACCTTCCTCCGCTCTTATACGTCACCCTATGATCCTCCTTCTTCTTAAAATACGTGTTCACCACTGCCATTTCCATCCTTTTAGCAAAATCTACCACCATCTGCCCTTCCACATTCCTCTCCTTAAAACCATACCTACCCATCACCTCCTCATCACCTCTGTTCCCTTCACCTACATGCCCATTAAAGTCTGCCCCAATCACCAATCGTTCTTTCCTAGGTACACCATCTACCACTTCATCTAATTCACTCCAGAATCTTTCCTTCTCCTCCATCTCACAGCCAACTTGTGGAGCATAGGCACTGATGACATTTATCATCATCCCTTCAACTTCCACCTTCACGATCATCACCCTATCAGAAACTCTCTTCACCTCCACTACACTCTTACTGTACTCTTCCTTCAGAATCACCCCTACACCATTTCTCTTCCCATCCACACCATGATAAAACAGTTTAAACCCACCTCCAATGTTCCTGGCCTTACTCCCTTTCCACTTGGTCTCCTGAACACACAACACATCTACCTTTCTCCTCTCCATCATATCAGCTATCTCTCTCCCTTTACCCGTCATAGTACCAACATTTAAAGTACCAACGCGAACCTCTACTCTCCTACACTGCTCCTTTTCCTGCCGTCTCTGTAGACGCCTTCCTCCTCTCCTTCTCCTCCTTCGGCCAACAGTAGCCCAATTTCCACCGGTACCCTGTCGGCTAACGATACCTGTGGCGGTCGTTGTTAACCCGGGCCTCGACCGATCCGGTATGAAATTCTCATTTGTGATCCGCATATTTGATTTGGCACATGTTTTACGCTGGATGCCCTTCCTAACGCAACCCTCCCCATTTACCCGGGCTTGGGACCGGCACTAAGAGTACACTGGCTTGTGCCCCCCTAATGGCTGGGTTTGTCTATGTACAAGTACAAACAAAAAAAAATTATCAAAGTGCCTGGATTGTCAAAAGTGAGGGACTATATAAACGTGTAGAGTAGGACTGATCAGATAATGACAATATTCTTTTTCTAGATCAGTGAGGACAAATTCTATTCTGCAAGCATAAGCATGGGAGGCCCACCAACATGTTTAAAATATGGACAGAAGTTTCTTAGTAATATATTCTGTATTTTCCCTAGTTTTGTTAAATTCTTGATTCTTTTTCGTCAGAAGGTGCTGATTAAATTTCACAGTTTGAAAGTCAAATTGCAGGTGCATATTATATGCTTGTTCAAATTTACTTTTCTGTAGTAACATTATTCATATGGGATTCCCATTGCAGCTATCGCGTAAAAACGGAATAAATATATATGTTGTTGTTTAGCAAAATTTTATAATTATTGATATGGTGACACTTTTAGCAAGCAGACATTATTGAACATTTATGGATGGAGTGACACATCTTTATTCAAAATATAGCTGTTTCTTCAGTTTTTTATCTATGATAAAACAATCTTTAGGACAAGCTGTATGACAAGCTTCACATTTCTTTGGTTTTATTAAAAATAAAATGGAAATGTTTTGCCGATGAGGCTGTTTCTAGCTGATATAATATATAAGTATATAAAATATTTTATATTTTAAATCTAAAAAACTTTTTTATAATTACATTATAAGTACCTGAAAAGATAAAGTATGCATGGTATTTCTGTGCTGCTATTTGAAATAACACGTCATTCTTCCACATAAATAGTTTACTTTATATGGTAGAAACTCTACCAAACTGTTATGGGGCAATTTCTCTTGGCTTTTCTGACATCAAATACCTGGTGTAATTAAGTAACTCTACAATATTGTGTAGGGTTTCAGGCTCCATAATATATATATTAGTTACTATGTATTTCTTCAGACTATATGGTGCAATATATAAAGTATAACTCATTATAAATGTGGCTCTATTAGATAAGAAACAGGTTTACACATGAATTACACAGTGGTATAAACACAAATAAATTCTTGGGTTGAGATGAATTGTCAACTCATGACGTAGCTGAGGACAAGGAATGTTAATGGAGATTGTGAACAATGATGCCTTGCAAAATAAATTTGTCTTATTTAGTCTAAAGGCTCTTTGTCCTTGAATGGGTTATTTACTTTACATTTCTTGTAAACTCTTTCAGCAGTAAGCAGTTGCCTAGTGACATGTTACTTCACTATATTTAACATTGCCTTATCCAACTATTAATCAGCTGGATACATTTAGTTTCAATCCTAGGTCAAATGGTTATAGTCATAGTGTGAAATATTTACCGAATAATAGCCTAGTATAAAATATCACCATTTCATAGTTACTAATCAACCATCAAAATTAAAGGAACAATCTAGCATGCAATCCTTGTATAAAAATGTAAAAAAAAAAATCACATTAAAAAAACCCCAACAAAAAAAGGCCCTCTGTAAAAATCACAGGATTGGAAGTGTCTTCATAATGTGTATATACACCAAGAAATTTTAATATATACTTTTTGCACAACATGCATATCAAACTTGATCCTTAGTATGTCATATGACCATAAACATGTGTAAGTAAGCTGTACCTGTGGTAGCTGTACTAAGAAACATTACCCCAAGAAACATTGCATTGTACAATATTTTTCTACAGTACAGTTTCATTCACATCTGTTTTTATTTTTTCCAGTGTAAAAATTTTTTCTTTGTTTAGAACCACACCTAGATTTAAAGATGCAGATGTGGATATTTGGAACACTATACACATACAAATATTGTCATTGTGTTAAACCCTTATGTGTATTCCTAAATCAGAATATTTAGCCATCATGGAGGGTCCCAAGTACAACCTGTTTAAATTGTCTTCAAACTACATATTGTACCGTATGTATAATAAGGATAAAGATTCAGCTCCCTATGCAATCATTAAGTGCACTACATAGTGTAAGATAAATACTGGCATATACACTCTGTCTTGTGTAATATAAAAGCAGCAGAAAGTCAGTAGGGATTCGCAATACTCAGAAACAGAAGATATACAATAATTGCTCCTTTACTCCTTGACACCTTTCTGTGTACCATAGGTAGTCATTTTGTATTCAGCTTCCAATAACCTACATAAATGCACCAAATAGGGCTTGAAATAATTGCTCCTAAACCCTGTGTAGCGCAGTTACAAAGTTATGGGGAACTCGGCGTTCTACTCCCCTATGTGGTGCACTCTTGTGTCCAACAGCTGCTTACATTTAATGACAAGAACAAGAACAGATGCTCATTGCGTGAAACGAATCAAGCATTAACAGACAGTTTATAGAAGCTTCCATTCTGTTTCTTTCATGTGTGAGACACCGAGTCTGACATGGCCAGCCACCCTTGCTAATTTTCACTGAAATGAGACATGACCGTGCTCATCTGTCTTCAGCTCTGTAAAGCCTTGTCACGTTCTCTCAGCTCAGAAAGCAACCATCTCTGTTTGTTGTCTAGATCAGGATGTGTAGGTTCTGGCACCTTGTCTAGTCAGATTCCTTTACAGGTCGTTACACACTTACTCCTTCTCAGAGAGTGCACTTTTAGTCCGTGAGTGGGAATTTAAAGTGTATTATTAATGAAGGTGAGATGAGGTGTAAGCTAGTGCTAGAGCTTCTTTTTAATGTTGCAACGCCAAGGCGAGTGATGCGGGTGCAAAGGAGACTGCTGAAATATATCTCTAATTAAACAGTGTCACCGGCTGACGTACAGAGTCATGACGTTGCTACACATGTTAATGGAGATTGTGAACAATGAAGCTGTTCAATATTAATGGTCTTGTTTAGAGCATCTATTCAGGTCTCTGCCCTTAAATGGGTTCGTAACTTGATTCACTGTAACGTATTGGTCATATCGGTTTGTGTAGTATTTTATACTGAATTTGAGTCTTTATTAACCCTATTTAGCTCAGTCTGGGTCAAGCAGCAATTTTCTGCTAATTATTTTAGCAGTAAAGTGCTTGTAAAATGTCTCATATTCAGGAAAAGGCAGTATTTATGACACATGTATATCAAAAAACGTATTTCAAATATAAAATAGGATTTGTAATTTGTATTTGATTGGGTTGATTAAAAATGGCTTAATATTTTGTATTCAAATACTTTAGTGTTTTGTATTTCTGTCGTTTTAAAATATTGTAAAATACTTTGTAAGAAGTCTACATGATGACATCATAAAAATGCAGCCTCTGATTGGTGCCTACTCAGTAGTTTGCCCAGACTTGTTGATATCAGAACAGAATATTGATCCATATGGAAGAGGTTGGTCAAAGTAAGAAACGTGCAGGCTGCCAGCTTTTAAATAGCTGTCCAGTGATTAATAAATAAATATTTGATTGTCGAATACTGTATCCTGATTGAAGTAGCTGTTTAGTACGATCATTATTTGGCAAACCAGTGCATGAATAATTGCCTGAAACATAATATATTATTATATTTATAATTAACAATTGATCGATTAATTAGTTAGAAACTAGTTGCTATGACTACAAGTGCCATCAATGTCTTCTTATAAATGACATGTTTGTGTTGTGTCAGTGAGTCAATGAGTCAGTGTTGCTGATGCCAAGTACTGTAGGCCCTTCGTCACCAAGTAACTAAATTAGGATAAATTATGAGTCATTTGCAAACTGTTAAACATTAAACTGTCAGTTACTATAGAAATAACCTTCATCTGGGAGATCACAGGGAGATGTATGTGAATATTTGATCTGTTAACCGGTTGCATATGTCATATTTATTGCGTGACTCGTAATACAGTGTAATGGTGAAGAATAGCTCAAATAGGCCAAAAAAATTAAATTTTATGTCATTTAGTATTTTTATAATACAAAAGTACAGTACTTGATTTTGATGCATGGTGTGGCTGCTGTAGTTTATTTTGATAAAGTTAAGGTATTTGGTATTTGGTATTTTATTTACATTTTTATTTTTGATGTATCTTTGCCCATCCCTGCTTATATTCACTATGTGAGATGTTTAATTCACCATATTTAAAACTGATTTTATAGGTTTTAAATAATCACAGTATGATATTGTAAATAATAATCACTGTTTCATGTTATTAATAATTTATAAATATACAATGAAATATTTAATAAGAATCCGTAATTTATACCACATACATATTATGTATGCCGTACATGACACACTGTTTATTATGATCTTCTGGCCATGCAAGTTGAGCAAGTTGGTCATACAACCATAACATGCATATAAACTGCACCTTTGTTAGGAATTTAACTAAAACCCACTAGATCCAGTTTTCCATTTTTGCAGAAAACCATAAAATGTCCAACCATCCATAACTAAAGAAAAATCTTCCCACCAAATATAATGGATAGAATCTTTCCAAACATGCCAATTCGAATAGTGTATATATACTATATGTTATCTCTGGTTAGTTCTACTGGTCATTTTATGGAAGTCAAAATACAGTGTAATCTTAACAGATCTTTGCAGCCACAGTCCATAAAAATGTAGTGCTATTACTGAGTATGACAGAACTAAAATCCCAGAGATTGCAGTGCAGTAAAAATTACATTAACCCACCTCCCAATATAAAACTTGTCCAATCCAAATAGCACTTTGTTGTTGTCATTGGCATTGTTGTTATAGAATAAAAGTGTATCTGCAAGGAAATGAGCCAGGCTGAAAAAAAGAAAACAATTATTTAAATTGGTATTTGGAAAAAAAATCACAATGAGATAACAGTCTAATAATTCAACATGACTAACCATAAATTCCCATGCTGTTTCTCTTTTAGTCTTTTGTACTAATTATTAAGCATGTAGAAATCTTGATGTTTTTTTGCTTCTCTAAAAAGTTATGTAAATGTTTTGAACTTCCCAACAAATGCACTAGATCATCATTTGGGATTCAAATTCCAACTCCCTATATAGTTGCACTACATATCATCAGAAATTCTGACTTACACAACCTAGGCAATGCACTTTATATGGCACCATTTGCAAATCAAACGCCCTTTGTAGTGCATTATGTGGGGGTTCAGCTTCAGGGATTTGAAGAATCAACTTGGAAATTCTTCGTAATTTATTAAATAGGGGGCCTGTTTTAATGGTGCTCCATATTCCCAAATAGACTTGTATTACCTAAGGTAAGTATAATGCAATACTTGAATGAATTATGTTTGAAATGTCAGCATCTGGCCTTAGATGCCGTTTCTTCTGTTTGCTAAAAGGGACTTGGCAAGTATTCCTACATACCCAATGAACATCAGTGACATTCAACTTTAGCAACTCTTGCAGGAACAGTGAGTAAAACACCGCAATTGTCAGTGAAGTGAAAGAACGGGAAAAGCAGAAGCACTACTTAAGCATTCAATGTTTGTACAATGAACCCATTGCCAAAAGATTTTAGAGTCAGATTCTTTTCTCTTTGTATATTAAACTTTGTTTATATGCACAATTTGGGCACAAAATTGATTTAAATAGACAAATATTGGCACTATATATCCAACAGATAGTCAGTAGGAATTCAGCCTATTTATGTGGCGTACTATTTGGCCAGTAAAGAACCACAACCACTCATAAAGTCGGTATGAAGTTGTAAAGTCCATAATAAAGCTGCACAAAAATGCCTCATAGCAAAAGGTTAAGGTTGGATCCATTTTTCATGTTTATGTGCACAACATTTTATGCAGTTCAGTAGGTTTTACTTTAAAGACAGCTCCCTGCACTCTACATACAGTAAACACACTATTATTTAGGCTATCAAATATACACAACATAGCTCAGATGACCTATAGGTAGTAGGCTTATTGTTCTTCATGCTATGTATGCACTAACAAGAGTTATTTCAGACTTAGCTTCCAACCTGCTATATTACTTCACTACGTCGGGCAGAAGATAATGGCTTATACACCCTATAAAGAGCAGTATATACTCAAGAGGAAATCATTAGAGATTAAGCGCAGGTGCTCAACCCTCCCCTTTATTCCTTACTTGGTACATCATCGCTAAAAGTGGTGCCACATTTCTCTCTAGTGGTGTTTTTGTGATATAGCAGCAGTTTTACTGCCATTAAAAGCCTTTCATTGTTAAACACTTTTAAATATGCAGAACTAAGAGGTGCTCTAAAGAATGTGTTACTCAAATAAGGACCATTGTGTTTTAACCTATTAACGTAAATTGTTTTTGTACCAGGTGATGGTAAATGTGAGAAAATTGTGAGTTGTGATGATGTACAGCAAGCCCGGGGATGTAACATTTGGTTAGATGTTTGTAGTGGCATTATGATTCATGACCACCATTTAGTTGTGAAGCCAGCTGAAAGAATTCTCATGTATAATATATGTTCTCAGTCATATGTGGAAACAGCATTCAGTGAAATAGGTCTGGGGGGGAATAAATCATTATGTTTCATTGTCAGAAAGTTGTTATAATCATTGTCAGGAGCTGTTTATAAATAATGTATTGAACAGGGAAGCTGAGAGCTAACATTCAAGAGGGAGATATAACCAGTGTTTTTCTGAGGTTTCATCACGTTATGTTTTCTTTGGTGGAAAGTAGACAATTTAATTTTGACGGACTACCAAGTTTGAGAGATTTTAAGTAATAGTACTAATACACTATACTTATTACACATTATTTTAAATGCAAGTTCATTGGAGATACACTTATCCAAATACATTTTGATACTGGTTCATTTGGTCACACTCTACCATCAGTCTGCACACTCTTTTTGAAAAGAATTTAGTTTTTTTTAAAAAGGCAAGGATGTTTTTTTTTTTGTTGTTGTTGTTTTTTTTTTTACCAAGAAGTGTTCATTTAAGTAACTCTAAATTCATAATTTAACAAAATTATCTTTATCTACATGTTTTAAAAATTTTGTATATTTATGAGTGATGTCCAAGTCCTTCCTTTTCTATATTTCTGTTAATAGAGTCAATGCTGGGGGAGTGGTGGCTCCAGCGGTTAAGACGCTTGGTTGCCGATCGGTAGGTCTGGGGTTCAAGCCCCGGTATCGCCAAGCTGCCACTCTTGGGCCCTTGAGCAAGGCCCTTAACCCTCTATGCTCCGGGGGTCACTTACGAGGGAAATATCAAGGTCCGTGACGTCGGAGTGACGTGGGGCCGCCTTCCTGTGGGCTCACCACCTGCAGGAGGGACCGTAAGGGATGGTGCTGTGAGGATTGGGCAGCAGTTGAAGGCGGGGGCCTGCTTAGACTGCTGCCCCCACGACCCGAATTACGGATAAGCGGGAGAAAAGGAATGAATGAATAGAGTCAATGCTGGGGTGGTGTGAACATACTGTATAAATGCCTGCGGGTGCACTTACGGTGCACTCCAGCATCAAACCCAAGTGTGTTTTCCCCCCTATGTGCAGTTCTTTGAACAGGTGAGATCACAGCAATCACACTTCAATGCTCACCAAAACAACCCATCTGAGAGGGTCTGACCAAAAGTGGTCTCAGTTTACTTTTAAGAAAACTCTTGTGTGCTTTGACTCCAACGAGAAACTGGATGTAGCCTGAATTGACCCAGCTGCAGAAAGTGAGCTGAACATGGCCCTGCATTTTGATTTGCATGGCTGCATTTTTCTGATTTTACAAGCTTGTAAAATTCACCCATAAGGCACAAACTGAGCCAGAGGATCGAGATGTAGCACAGCCAATATGTGATGTGTTCTGAATATTCTGAACAAAGAGCAAAGGTTTAAAGATGGATGTGAACCCTGAATTCAGAACAGTAGAGCTGTTGTGTATAATGTAAATTAAAACAAAAAGCAATGATTTGCAAATCTCATAAAACTATGTTGTATTTATAATAGGACACCGAAAACATATAAAATGTTTTAATTAAAAAGTAAGGTAATTTTGAATTTCATGGCTGTAACATGTCTCAAAACATTTGGGACCAAGCCCTTCTTCTTTTAATAACATATATGTCTGGAAACTGAGAAAACCAGCTGCTGGAGTTGTGTTGTCCATTTGTGTCAGATGCAGGTTTCTAGCTGCTCAACAGCCCTGGGACATTTTTTTCATATCTTCCATTTCATGATGCGACAAATGTTTTCAATTGGTAAAAGGTTTGGACTTCAGGCAGGTCAATTCAGCACCCCAGATGCAGTATGCCACTATGAAGGATGTGGCATACTGCATCTAAAATATGCAAGGTTTTCTGAAAAATGTAAGATCTGAAAATAGATCATCTGGATGGAAGCATATGTTGGTATTAAACCTGTATATGCCTTTCAGCATTTATGGCCCCTTTCCATGGATTCAACCTGCCCAGTCCATAGGCATTAATGCAACCCCAAACTAACAGTTTCAAGATTTTGTACATAATGCTGATAACAACCCTGATGATCCCTATCCTCTTTAGTCTAGAGGACATGGTGTCGATGATTTCTGAAAAAGAATTTAAAATTTGGATTAATCTGAACAGATTTTCCACCTGGCCTCAGCTTCATTTTAAATGAGCTTTGGTCCATAAAAGACAGCAGGTTTTCTGGATCATGTTCACATGTGGTTTTATGTGGTTTCTTTTTTGAATTACAGAGCTTCAACCTGCATCTGTGGACAACACAGTAAACTGTGTTCACAGACAATGATTGCCGGGGTGTTTCTGAGCCCATACAGTGATTTTCATTACAGAATCATGGCGGTTTTAAATGCAGTGCTACCTGAGAACTCGAATATCACAAGCATCCAATACTGATTTTTGCTCTGCACACAAAGATTATCCAGATTCTTGTAATATTTTGATGACATTCAATATTGTATTGAAGATATTCAAAATCTTTGCAATTTTTTGTTGAGGAACATTATTCTAAATTGTTTCGTTATTGAAATTTCTAAAATACTTTTTCTGTGTGAATAAAAATAACTTATGGGTACATTATTATATGTCAGCCATAAATACCTTTCTGTGTTAATGGACCAGAGCCACATCTGCTTTTTAAGAATAACACCATTTGGTGTATGCAGGTCTCTTTTACCAGAGTATATTAGCATATCATTGCTAATACATTATTTTTGTATTTTACGTGTTTAGGCAATTATTGTATTGCCTGTTCAGCAAATAAGTTTGACGAAAAAGTATTTAAGAATATATTTTAATTATAATAAAATTGAACTCTCATTCTCTGCATGCTGGTCCCACTTATGTAGCAGAGCATCACATGCAGTGCAGATACATACTATACACATCATATGCAATAATCCAAATAGCAAACTACAGTCAGATAAATACTGTGAAATAGTTTTGAACTGCATTTAACTATATTTAATTAAACAGTCCAAATGTCTTCGCTCTCTTTCAATGTCATATACGTAAATCTACTGTAGCACATAAATTTTGCTCAAAACCAATAATCTATTTGTCAATTTATTTTTTTAGTATATATGAATAAACAAATAAAACAAAGAGGAAAGACTGAAAGGTAGGAATGTTTTGGTTCATTAACCCCTTTCTAGAAGCATAGTGCTATTTTTTTGGGTGTCATTTAAATGTTACATAAAAACTTCTGGAGGGTCACAACTCAACATTTTTCATCTTTTAATATATTTGCATTTACAGCGTTTGGCAGACACCTTTATACAGAGTGACTTACTATAGTGTTTTGAAGTCTCTATTAATAAATACATTCTAATTCTGGTTAATTAGTACACAGACTAAGAATAATATCAGTCTGAAAATTGGACAGAATATAGACAGAAAAAGCAAGCTTTATTCATTTCTTTTTTGTGTTAATTTAAATACTGCTGGAAGAGGTAGATCTTTAGACATCATTTAAAGACTGTTTGGACATCATCTGGAAGTTCATTCCACCCAGTAGGTGCCAGAACATCGAAGAGTCTTGTAGCATGTCTTCCTTGTTTGTTGAGATGGTGGGATGTAGAGGATGCTAATCTGATTTATGGTTATGTAGGTGAGCATTATTATTTGAAATCAAATACAGGCAGCTACAGGAAGCAAGTGGATGGAGTGTAGTAATGGGATGCTGTGCGAGATACTACTGTAAATTACCAATTTGAAAGACGTCAATTTCAAATTAATCCAAAGGAAGTCTTAATTGTTTTGTGCATTGTATCTGGTGTGATAAATGAAGCTAGTGTACACATTTTACAGTGGTGTGGTATTTCAGTTAGTCTCTTGATTCCTTCATTTGAATATTTATTTTCAGCACTATTCAATTCAATTCAGCACATTTAAAAATGAGCATGGTCCCAAAGCAGCTTTACAGAGATAAATAGGCTATAAAATATGAATTTATATGTTAGTGGGTATACGTTTAGTGCCTATAAGTTTAACCCCTTATAAGTTTATCCCTAATGAGTGGTATATCCAGTGGTGATGGTGCCAAGGAACAACTCCCAGAGATGGTATGAAGATTAGGAAGCAGACTCAAAAGAAACCCAACCTCGTGTAGCTGGCATTTAATGTATATAAATTATAGTTTTATCAGTGTTCAGTGCGTGCTGTTCAGTGATGGGTCCTTAAATGCAGAATTGTTCTTGCAATCTGTAATCTTAAGCCATTGTACAAGACTGTTTGTCAATTACAGAATCCAAATCCACATCCAGTAGCAGAGAGTGGTCTTCAATTGAATCTAGCTCCATCCAGAGGTAGGGCATAGGGATGAATCAGGAGGATCCAAAAAGAAGAAAGAAAAATTATCACTGGTCACTGAGAGAGAGAGAAAGAGAGAGAGAGAGAGAGAGAGAGAGAGAGAGAGAGAGAGAGAGAGAGGAGAGAGAGAGAGAGAGAGAGAGAGAGAGAGAGAGAGAGAGAGAGAGAGAGAGAGAGAGAGAGAGTTGACGGGTGACTGACAGAGAAATAAGATTTATTAGGTATCAATATTGTAGCATAAAAGTTGAAGACACTGTGTTGTGTGATCAAGGTGCAAGCAGGGACTCCTGCAAGCAGAATCTCTACTTCCTATAAAGCAGAGGAAGGCACAGCTCCCACCACATATCCTCACAATATTTTACAGAGAGACCGTCAAGAGCATCCTGTGCAGATTCATCACTGCCTGGTTTGGGAATTTCACTGTCTCAGATCACAAGTCCATACAGCATATAGTGAGGATGGCTAAGAAGATCTTTCCTCCATCATGGATATTTACACCATACTTTGCATCAGTAAGGAAACCAGCATTGTGGCTGTCCACACACACCCCTCTTCACTTTCCTGCCATCTGGAAAAAGATCCCGAAGCATTCGGACCATAATGTCCAGACTGTGTAACAGTTTCTTTCCACAAGCCAGTGGATTATACAAGCAACACCTTAGAAAAACATACTGGCAAAATGCTTGACTAAATGTTTCCCACCAAGACTTGAATACGAGCCTGTGTCCCAGTTTGGAACATTAACACTAGCAGTGTTAACACTGACATTTTTGTGGTATCCATCAACAAATGTAATAACTCTGGGCTGCATTGGATTTCTTTTTACTACAAAAAATGCTACACTTACACTCTGTTCAAAAATGAACCCGAGTTTACATTTAGCAAAAGACAGGAGACGGAGCTGGATTTGGTGGTTCAAGGTGCTGCGATTTTCATTGGGAGTGATAAAGATGGACAGGATAAGAAATTACTTTGGACATGTGCAGAGGAGGGGCATGGGGTAAATTGGTAGAAGAATGCTGAGAATGGAGCCGCCAGGTTAGGAGGAAATGAGGAAGGTCAAGGAGGAGGTTTATGAATGTGTAGAGGAAGACATGCAGGTGGTTACGACAGTGTGATATGGAGACTGATGATCCGCTGCAGTGACCACTAACGAGAGCACCAGAAAGAAGAAGAAGAATTTACACATTTTAACAGAACTGAACCTATACTGGCAAAAAAATATGGACGCTCTTCTTAATAGGGGACACTATAAGTCAAGTTTCTGTTAGTAAAAGACCTGCTTTGGGGTCAATGGAAAGGATCATGAGTGTCAGTGTACACATACAAAGCTGTACATATGAGCACTGTAACTTGTTAGTTTAGGTATTTATACAGAGATCGCTTATTCATGCAGATCATTAAAAAGAGCGCCGAAAAGGACACAACAGTACTACATATTTAACACAAGATGGCGCCATTACGCTGTATCCTATTTGCTCAAACAGCTGCAACACCGCTCTAGCTAAACTGGCAGTGCGTCACGGGGCTTTCGTTAGCAACATGCTAGTGTGTTTAGCGAGATAAAATTATCTTTGTAGCTACTTGTTTGTGTAACATTTCGTCTGGTTTGTAATGTGAAAATAAACACATCTCGTGCATTGGGTGAAATGATCATCTGTGGTCAGTGTTTTTTTTTTTTTAAACGGACTGGCTAATAGCCATTATTTAGACTGTCGCGGAAATGTTTGGCGCATGTTGATGACGCAATGATGTGGGCGTTAGAAGAAAAACAAACAAAATAAAATCAGTAGCGTGTTTTGAAGCGCGTCTTTTTTTTGTCCTGTTGAAATCAGATTGTTTATGGCATTTTGTTAATAATCATATTTTGCATTTGAATATTCATTTAAATTAATATAAATAAATAAATAAATAAATAAAAACACCAATTTGTTATACATGTGCTCTGGGATTTGTAGTCTAGCTCGATTTGGACTATAAGCGTATTCGAAGCTTTGAATATGTCTCCGTTTTCTATGTAGGCGCGCACTACATAGGATACACATTAATAATAGCTTCTGCACACATCTGTAGTGAACTCTGGTTCCAAAAGAGGGGAATTTTGGATTGAACCAAAGTCCCCCCACTCGATGTGTGCTGTGCTGCTGCGTGCGCCTCTGTGCCCCCCTTCTCCTCCCTCCCCTTTGTTCTTTCTGTCTTTCGGCATCCCCCCATCCCCCACTACCTCTCTCTCTCCCTCTCTCTCTCCATCTCCCACTCTCTTACCATGAGTGTGTGTATGTGTGTGTGAATGCTTTTCCGATTCCAAACCGCCTGTAAAAAAAAATCCCCCAAAAGAGAAGAAGAAAAAAACGAGCCGGAGGAAAAATAGAAGAGAAAAAGGAAAGACGTTCAGACCAGGACTTTTACACCGAAATCTGCCTCGATCTGCTTAATATCTGTAAGTCAATTATTTTATGATGCGTTCTTCATAATGATCTTTATAAAATGTCAAGACCATGCACTAACTGTCCAGATGTGTGTGTGTACTGTTTGGAAAATAAAGAGAAACCCTATAAACAAGCATCAAGCCATTTCTGTAATCAATTATGTTTATTTGTTAAAGTGTTTTCTCTTGTAGATGAGTAGTGAAAGACGAATGGAGGTATTATTTAAGGAGCCATGAAGAAAGAGAGGGAGAGAGAAAGAACGAGAGAGAAAGAAAGAAAAAGCATGGCCACTTGTCTTCATCTGCCTGTCATGCATTTCTCCACAGAGCAGAGAAAAGAGGCGAACGAGGCAAAGGGATTCAAAATGGTGCTGGGACTTTTTCTGTGTGTGTGTGTGTGTGTGTGTGTGTTCATTGTGAAAATCATTGTGTGTTGGTTATGGCACATGGTGCAGATTTTTTTTGATGAGGGGGTGGGGGGGGGGGTTAGTGAGAGAAAGAGCAACCCATCAGAGATCTTTTGGCTGCAGATGGTATTGAGGCGTGATGAAAGCTTAGCATCTTTTGTTCGTTTATGTCTGATGCTGAATGTTGAATTTAAATTTGTATTTAGAGCATACCAGTGTTTGAACGTTCATACAAGGAGGTTTGGCTTAGAAAGTTTGATATTGCCATTGTGATCAATTGCATTTCGAGGTTCTCATTTCTCATTTTGTTTTATTCGCTGATCAATTCTGTTGTTGCAAGAATGAATATTTAATTATATCATTAGTTTCCCTTGTTTGCACAGGTAGTTTCATTCCGTTTCTTTTTTTAAATGTACATTATGTTTATTGAATGCTGCTTGCACTGTGTTAACAAATCTATTTAATCGCATGAGAACTGTGCTTCCTTCAAATTTGTTCAGACGTCAGTACTCGGTAGGTCGTCTGGCTGTAGTGATGCAAATGATAAATCAGTCTACTTCTGTACATAAACGGCTGTCTGTGTAAGAGGTGTTTTTGTAATCTGTCCTCAACATTTTCTTGTGTTGTTGTTAATGTAATGCTATAGGTACTGATTCTAATCATATTCAGGCCTTGTTTATTGCATTAGTATGAAGTGCATTGATCACAAAAAAAAATAATTTGTGCTTTTACATCTCTGTGGGCTTTATTTAAAATCATAATCTACACAAGTCCTATATCTATAAAGCTGTAGTTGCATAGTTACATGCACAGTAGTGATATTAATTTTACCCCAGTATGGTGAAACTAAATAAACACAGATCTTTTAAACAATAAAGATAGATCAGTGGTCATGATTTTAGGTGAATCTTTTTATAGATTACATCTGGTGCAATTAATTAATATCAGCATTATCACTTGATGGAATAAATGCTCGTTTAGAACCGTGCTCCCTGGTTGGTGACGATGTTGCCCTTAAGACGATCCTTTGGTGCCAAAGGTGCTGAGGTCATGAGCAAGTCCAAACCCATTATACATTATGATGCCATGGATCACATGCACGTGATTGTGATATTAGAAAACAAAGAAAAATGGTCAGTTAACTTGAACCTACTCTTCTATTGTTTGTTAAAAGTGGCTTCGATAATTCATTGTCAAGATGAATGTAAATATGGCAAGGTATAATCGAACAAGGTAGACAGGTCTCGACATAGGATACTAAAATGACCATTACTAAACTTGAGACAGTTATCAGTCTCTCTCTCTCTCTCAAATAAACCAAACAAGAAATGGCATAATAAAAAAACTACTCCTAACTGGTTAAAATGCAGCGAATATAAAAAGAGCGTGTGTACTTACTGTTCCTGATAATATGCTTACAGAAATACTTACAGAAATGCAGATGAGATGCGTCTAGTGGGAATTCGGGGAGATTGAGAGTGAGATTGGTTATACTGGAGACAGGCAGAGAAATACAAATAATGGGATAATATCGCACAGCACTTGTCTTTCTAAAATCTTTTTGGAACGTAGAATTTAAGCTGTATATTCTACCTCAAGGTCACAAGTACATAAAAAAATACCTATTTGGGGAAATATTGCTATTAAAACAGACTTGTTTCCATTTGTTTTAGTGTGAATTGAGCGCTGCTGTTGATCTTTGTGTTTATTCTGATCATATTTGGGCCATGTCTGGTTTTATTTACTAGATAAGGGTTGTAGAATTTTAGATCAAGTAAGTGTTTTAGGATTTACAGCTTCCTATGTCACCAAACAGCCCAATCAGCCCAATTGTATCAGTACAGGAGTCATGAAGCTGATTTTTTTAAATCAAGTAGCCAATTGATGACACTTGGATTTGGAAAGGAAACCAGACCATTTCAGACCACCGCACACACACACACACATTTGTCACATGCTTGTTCACACCTGGGGCAATTTATCAAATCCCCCTACTGGCATGTGTTTGTGAGGAGGGGTAAAAATCATTATGTTTTATTTAACCATATTAAGACAGACACTCTCACATGTATATGCATATACCCTCAGGGTGTTTTGGTTTCCCCAGATAACCAAGGGCAGAGGATGCTGGGGGATTTTGCCTTGTGGCTACTTGTAAAACCCCAGTAGCTTGAAGAGTCACAATAATGGAATTTGACTTTTCTAACATTGAGGTACACTGGAAAATGACCACAGTGACTCTGATTATAAAAAAGCCAAATTCTTAAGCATGGATGAACATTGAGTGTGCATCCTCGAGGGGTCTACATATTAAAACTTTCAAATTCAGAGAAATGTTAAAAGTAATTTTTTTATGACAATGTATTTTTGTTGAACGTAGGTTATTCGGTTACAGCTACAGTAAAATAGCGGGCATTGTAATTTATTCTGAGAAAATATTCATCCCAGTGCATACGTTAAGTGAAAACAAGTACTAGAACAAGATCAGATGTCTAAAGTGAGTATAAGAGGTAACTATAAGCCTATACATTTTAGGTTGGTTATATGATTATATAATCAAATGGCTTTAAATGCTATTAACCATAAGGGATGTTCTGAAAGGTACAATGCAGACAATGAATTGTTTTTACAAGTAATTTCTGTATCCAGTTCACATACTAATTGTGTGCTTTCTCACCTATAACAAATATTATTCAACCTGTAATAATGTTTTCTTAGTGTTGTCAGATGGCTAAAAACATATTGGCAAACTAAAATTCCTACTCTTTAAACTCCTTAACCAAAGTATTATTTAAAATAATTCTATAGTGGACAAGTTTGTTTCCACATATCTGTTTTATTACATATATTGTCTTAAATAAATAATAGCTGTGAAAACAAGCACACCCACAGACTAGCATGAAAAAAAAAGTTTTGCTTGTAAGCACGGTTCCTCAGAGTAAAAGAAAGGGGCACTTGGATCAAGATTTTAAAACACCAATTCCAGCATAACCTGCTATATTGAAGGTTCTCAGACCTTTTGCAGCCAGGGCCATTTTATCCTTATGCACATAAATCCTTATGTACCCCCCTCAGTTTGCCCATAGCCAATGTTTAGCTCTTATTAGACATTATGTTTCCAGATTTTAATCTTCTTTTGATTAGCGATGCTCATTTATGTTTATGCAAGAACATTCTATGTGATATAAATCTGAGTTTTAATGAGGGCAGGTGGCGATTTGCGAAGCGTAAACTTCTAATAGCTTGCACTCTAATTGCAGTAATGCTAGCAGATGGCAGTAACTTTAGCTCTGTTGTACCCTGTTAGCTTAGTGTTTTTAATGCATACTTTTTCAGTAGTTAGTGGAAAGAGAAAAAAGCAAGAAATGCAATAAAAAATAATTGTATTAATATTTATTTTAAATGACTTGCCGTCCAACTGAAGTTGGGGCAGTTTATAGAATAATGTGAATGTGATCCATTAACTACTTTCGTTGCATAGCTGCAGCAAGGCTGGGTGATTGCCGCATTGCCATTCGCATTACAAATGTAACATCATATCAAATGCATGTCGCATGCATCCTAGACCTCAGTGAATATGCAAGGGGCCTAAATCAAATATGTGGTACTTTTCTCAAGTGATCCACTTGCTAAAGTCAGCTTTAATTGTTGCTTATTTTAGAAGTGATGTGTCAGTAGCAGCATTTTGGGATTGCTAATTGTCAGACATTTGGCTTGGCATTACCACCTTGTCACTGGACTGTTATGCCAAAACCTGTGCACCAATCTTCCTCACCTTTCCCTCATACCAAGTCATTGCTCTTTCCTATCCTTTTTTTTTCTGTACTCCTACACTCTAGGGAGCCGGTGCGAGGAGTTATTTTAGAGAATGTCGTTCGGTTGAACATGGCCTCAGCTGGGCAGGGACTGTGCCAGTCTGCAACTGCGGGTATTTTTGGGCCGTGTGTGGGCAGACACTACGAATCACTGCTTTTCTTTCTGATGAAAAATAAATGTATCCGTGTGCTTATCGACGTTACCTCGAATAGAAAGATTTAACGATCGCAAACGGGTCAGCGCGATCGTTATTGTTTTTTTTCACATGGAAATGGTGCTGCAATGAAAAGAGCAGGAAGATACTAATATGCGAGACATCCTATTTGTTTAAAATATCCATAAGATTCAGAAGTGGGTTGCATTCAAGAAGTGTGGATCAAACTTTGAATGTTGTGAATGCTCACCTAAAATTCTGCCTGAGCCACATCAGCTTTACTGTTTGATCGAAGGGTCATAAACTAATTTATTTATTTATTTTTTTTTTTTTTAATTAACACTCAACACTCTTGATCCTGAGCTAACGTTACTCTCTCTATGGAGTATCTGACTGTGTCTCCTCCAGGCTCTTTGGTTTCTTAAAATGTTCTGTTTTGATGAATTGGCTAATAGAAATTGCCCCTAGGTGTGAATATCTATGTGCATGGTCCTCTGCAAAGGACTGGCATCCCATGGTTTGCTCAGGCCTTGTACACAGATATTTTCTGAAAACCTGTTTCTTTTATCCTGTCTCTAAGTGTCCTGATGAAACAGAACAAAAAAATGTTGCAGGCACAGCAGTCTAGAGATATTATGTTGTAAATTGTATAGTCTGAGTATAGTCCAAGGATAATGTAATAGGAGCATCATAGTGAGCATTAAAGAAAAAGAATTGTGCAAAAATATAGCTGCATTGAACGTGTATTTATATGAGCAGGAAGGGGATAAAGTGGAACTTTTGCCTAATATTACACGTGTGTTATCTAAAATCTCTATTCACAGTATGGTTTGTACCAATAAAGTGTTTTGTATTTTGGCCTCAGCATAGGGGTGAAATTAAAAAACAAAGTGACATAAATTGCAAGCACATTAAAAAATTACAGCACACAATCCAGCTGCCTGGCAAGCAACCATAGTGGCAAAATTAATAACACATGCAAAAATATAATGAAAACCACAAACACATAAAACAAACTATGTTTTCAAGAATATACATGCATGGAAGTGGCCTCAGTGAGAGATTGGGAGATTCCGGATAAATTATTAAAGTATTCATGAATGACTCAGTGGCTTCATTCCTCCTACTTGAGATCCAAGACACGTTCCTGTTTCCATATATGGCTTCCAGACACACATATGGATTTAAGGACCACAAAATTTCCTTATATGAATTAATTACTTGTTTTTTAAAGCTGTAGATCATTTTACCACATCAGCCAAGGTTAATTGAATATCAAAATTCGGTCTCAAATAGATACAGCTTAGGCAGTTTTCATGTTTTTAAAAATAATTTCCCTTTCATGTCTGAGATTTAGGTTGATCTTCAGCAGCATGGTGTGAAAGGCTCGTGGGGGGAGGTGTGGGTCTCTATTGTGCATCCCCTCTCTGGAGTATAAGTGATTTCACTGCACCACTCAGGCCCGGAGGCAATACACATACACACGCACTTACTACACGTTCTTGATGGCTCCTGCTGGTACGTGGGCTGTGCATGAGACAGAATTAGCATGTCCACCAGCTGCCTGTTCATCTGCGATTGTGAATGCGAGTGCTTTCCAGAGGCACTAATGAGAGGCAGCGGGTTCTGGTGTTAACATAAAAGGTCGGATGGAATGAATCTTCTGTGTTTGGATTTCTATTGAACTTCTAACACGACCGCACTGTATCAAGTGCAGGCTTTGCAGATGCTTAAAGTGGCATTATGACCCCTGATAAATTCAGAAGTTCATTTGGCATAACTGTGTATATATTGATGCCATTTCTAGTATCTAATTTTCTAAGCTAATGCTCTTTACTATCACAGATGAACCTGTTGCTATTTTCAATACTATTAAGCATTAAAAATTTATTGCATAGTCATCAATATGTTTTTAATCAGCATATGCTAAATATGCTAGAATTTAGTCAGATTACTTCATCACCAAATGGTGTGTGGGACTGTCAAATATGGCTAGCCAAATATGGTTAGCCTCACTCTGTATAGTCTCAAGCCAAAATGGGGACACTAATAGTGGAATGATAGATGACAGCGGTGATGACAGTTATGGTGTGAGTGATGGCATAGTAATGATAGAATGGGGGTGAAGGAAGTTATAGTGATTGACGATGACTGATGAATGATGTGTTAGTGACGATGGAGGGAGTGGAATGAGGGTGGAATGATTTGCATTTACAAGGCAGATTTCCTTTTCTTGAGCTACATAGACTTTCATTTGAGCACTTGAGACCCTTGCTCAAGAATCCAGTTTTGGCAGTTTAGAGGCGATGGAGTGTAAACTTATGAAATTTCAATCTGATGTGCAATGCTTTAAATAACAAACAATACACCAACCACCAAACAAAGTAATTTATTGTGACAATGAAAGTGTCATTATAGAGTGACTGTGATTAGGGTGAAGAAATGGTCCTGATGCACAAACTGTTATGCTGGAGTGAGCGTAGAAGACAGAGTATGATCATGAAAGAGACCTGGTTATTAGAAGATAAGGTTGATGAGGGTTGCGGTCATTGCCTTAGATTTCGTAGCTGAAGGTAGAGGCTATGTACAGGGTTAAAGCTCTGGATGGATGGATGCATGGATGGATGGATGGATGAATGGATGGATGTGGATTGATGGATGGATTTGTACAGAACAAGTACTCAAAAATGAAATGCAATTAAGAATCTACCAAGTGATAGTGTCTGAGGTGATTAGGCGCTGAGTCTACCCTAATACCAAGGTGTATTATCTGTGTTAGCCAAAAGTGTATATGCAACAAAACATAACCATTTCAGATTGTCATACTTAAAAACTTAGATCATTATTAGAGCTTGTATTTATTATTAAAGCTATTATATAATAGCTTAACATTTAAATGTAATTGTTGTTACAGTTACACCATTAGTTTCTTATTCAGATTTTTGTCTGTGAGTAGACTTTAGTAGTAAAGTTTTACTTGAACACTCTGGCAGTAAACATTAAAGAAAATGAGTAAGTAAGGTCAAAACTATGTGCTAGTTCTTACACAATTGTTCGGAGTATAATGGCTCACAGAGGGCAGAGGTGCTGGAGCGCTGAAAGCCAGCCAGAGTGGGCTCTTATGGAAGCCAGGAGAACAAAATACTGCAAAACAATAACTCTCCCTTTCATCTCTTTCATTTTTAGGTCCTGTGAGGGTGTTCAGAAAGAGAAAGAGTGTATTATGTCATTTTGAGAGTCTTACTTAAGTCTGTTGAAGTTGTGCTTTTGTTATGTGAAAGGGTGGTTATGTGTATATGCTGCTAAATGGAGGTCTGTTTGCTTTCTGAATTTATCTCTGCACATTGTATTTAAACAAGTTTGTCCTTTGCTGTAGTTCTGTGTAAAAGTTGGATGGCATTCAGAATGCATAAAGTAGGGGTTAGGTGATAATGCAAAAAAATAATTTAAATGCTAGAGGCATCAAGGCACTCAGGTATTCATATTTAAGCAACGACAACTAAGCAATATGTTACAAAACAACCACACACTTGTTAAGTGCAATATGCCAAAGCAGTTCTATTAAAATAAATTTATATGAAGTAAGAACTATTGCACATGCAATATGGCCACATAGAACTGATCCCAGAGATGCTTTACTCACTTTATTGCATGTCAGCTAGCTAGCTCAGATTGATCTGTATATTTCTGTTATAGGTGCTTCTGGTAAAATTGCGTCCCGTCTCAATTTCCATTTTCATCTGACAAACTTTCGTGTTTTAAAGCTCCCATTGAATCTCTTTTGCTATAGTGAGTTGTATTAATATTTGAGCAGAATATTTCTCCCTGTCTATCTCTCGCTTGTTTCACCCCCACTGTTTGTGTTGTTCTCGCAGTTGGACCTCACAGTTCGCACACATACACACACAGAGCGCTAGTGTGTGCCCAGTCTCTCACACAGAGCGCCTCTTTAAGCTCGTCTCTTTATGATAAATAATTCAGAGCTGCCCCTCCCTCGCTCTTTTGTGAATTTGTGTTTTTTTATATATATATATATATATATATATATATATATATATATATATATATATATATATATATATATATATATATATATATATATATACTCAGAATTACTATGTTATACTGTATATGATATTTTCATTAAAGAAAATTGTCATACTACCTAAGGTTAAAATACTTTTATTATTATTTACATAGCTCAATATCAGTGTATTTTTCATTCAATATCAAAAATCTTTGTATGCTTTTATATCCCTATTTAAAAGAATATTACAGAGAAATGTTCAAATGACCAAATTGTTTATAACTGCTAGCCTTTATACTAAAAGCATGAAAAAAGTTTCTGTAATAGTGATTCAATTATAAATATTGAATATTCCAAAAACTACATTTTTTTTGTTTTCATTTTAACTAAAGACTATTTTTTTGTTTGTTTATAAGATAGTCAAATGTATGCATGATTAATTAGTTGAAGCCTAAATATTTTTTCCCCCTCCAAAATATTGCTCTCTCTATTTTAAAAAAATAAATAAATAAATGTACTGTGGGATATGATTGTATATAAATGTGTGCCTTTCTTCTCAGCTTTAGCAGTAAACTGATGACTCTGCAGCTGCACACTGTGCATCTGTCTCACACATCATATGCTTAGCTTAAGCTTGTATAATGAATATACAATTTAGGTTTGCATCCAAATGCCAGTGTCCAACAACTAAAATATTAGATATTAGATATGTTTGCCCATATTCCACTAGCCAAAAAAATAATTTTGTAGTGCAAACAGTAAAAAGAAACATAAAAAAATGGTACAAGCTGTATAATCGATTATGTAAATGTGGTGAAAAAAGAAATAGAATCAAAATACAATAATTAAAATTAATATACAAATAATTTGCTAGTAAACCTAAAACAAAGAATAAATGCAAGTCAATACCTGTTAGTGAAAAAATGTGGTGTGTGTGTTAGTCATATGGAACCCAAGCGACACATGGCTGTTTTATTTGCAGAATACAGTGACCATCTGGTACAAGATGATCTTTAAACACAATGCAAACATACTTTATCATACTTTAATGGATGTATAAAGGTTTTAAAAGCTAAGAATAAAATTGTATCCTCATTTCTAAATGAATAAGACAGCCAAGTAATACAATCTTACATCATATAAGGATAAAATAAAATAAAAATTTGTCTTATAAAGTACTATAAATATAAAGCAGAAAGTGTATACGATTCATATAAAATGGCCAGTGTCATAGTTTGTTGCTGGGTATAAGCCAGGAATATACCCTGGATACCACCATCACAGTTCACCATGTACACATGCAAACACATTCACACACTTATTCACACCCAGACGTAATAATGGTGTATTCACTATTGTCAGCCTGCCTGCATGATTTTGGACAGTGGAATGAAAGAGAGACGAAACACAGTATTTAATAATGTCTATAGGTTCCAGATTTTAGACATTCATTGAATGCAAAGGATTTGCATCCAAGTATTAAATAATCCTAACATATATAATTACATTGATTTGTCCAGTTGCTTTTGTTACGTTTTGTATAATATTTTAGGCGTTAGAACACCTTCACATTTCAATTAGATCCTGATTGCTCCATTTTAAACCCATTGTGGTGGTATATAGACTATTTTACACACACACACACACACACACACACACACGCACACATATATATATATATATATATATATATATATATATATATATATATATATATATATATATATATATATATATATATATATTCATTGTTATATTGGTGTATATTGTTGCTGTCCAAATACTAATGGAATTCACTGTACATTTTGCTTTTTCAGTATTTTGGTCAACTATAGCAACTGAGTGAACCTGCAATAATTGGTAAATCGGTAAATATTCACCAAATTCCCAGTTTCATTCACATACTGTTGGCTTTTATCATCATAATATTCATGACTTTAATAATACAGTTGCTAATGTTTGGTAGGTGAAGGTGGTGGTTACTGTGGTAGGACCCATCTATATTGCACAATTATTGTATATAGCCTGTGTATGTTTGTGTGTGCACGTGAAGCAAATGTATAAAAAAGAATGTTGATGTATATGTGTATTTATGTGTTGGCTACCCAGAAAATGCACTACATTAGACCTCCTGTGGAAAGCCCGATGTGATTTCTATAGATCTGCTTTTTTGCACAGTCTATTTGTATGTGGCTTTTTAAGAAAAAAACAGCAGCATTTGTAACATTGGTGATATAACTAATTGCGCTGCTGGTGTTCTCTGTTTGCTTGGCTGTGTTCTCTTTCTGATGCTCCGAGGCAGAGATAATGAGCAGCAATGGCACGATATAAAAAGAGAAATGCGTTATATAAATATGGTATGAGAACAAGGTTCCTTCAGGGAGGGGGAGGGAGAGGGAGATAGAGATTCAAGGGCACTGCAGCACTGCTCAGGTTCACTTCAATAAAGCGCAAAAGGATGAAGGGCAAGTTATTAATATCCACTGAGAAAGAAGGTGGTGAAGAGGATGAGGGAATTCAAGGAAAATGTAAAGCTATTGAAGGAAGGAAGGTAGTGATTAAGTGATTTGTGGAAGAGAAAAGGAAAAGCTGGAGTGTCACAGATACAATCAAAGGCATAGGAAGATGAAAAAGAGTAGGGCTGGACATATCAGTAGCTCTAGGATAAACAGAATTAGTTTTTATGCTGTTATGGATTTTTAATTTGTTCATTCAGATTACCATGCGTTCACACTTTTCTTGTGCTCGTGATCTATTGTGTTGTCTGAATCAGCATAAAGCAGGTGATCACTATGTCCAAGCAGCTAAAGAGCAAAAGACCAAGTGATTTCCTGTAAGTCTGGATTCCCACAGACATCCAGGGTTTCCAGAATTGTGGACTAACCAACAGGAACACTACCAATCTAGCTAACAAAAGCTAACTATTAAATTGTAGCAATCAGTTGCCATGGATGTTAAGTTAAATACAGTATGAATAAAGTATAAATATTATTACTGTATATAACTGGGACTTATCCAATGTATTTCACTTTAGCCCAATCATGATAATATATAATAATATAATAACAAGATCTTGTTATTCAGTTTACGATTTAAAAATCACAACCATAAGTCTATCCATAGAATTCATAAATGTATTATAAAATATTACTTACATTTTGTCTTTCTATTCAATAATCCATTTGATATAAAATCATCATTCTTCTATGATATTTTTCTACAATATCAGACATCTGAACTTGATTAACCCTCTTAGATCGATTCAGGTCAGTTCATTGGATCGTTAACAATGGTTGACTTCCAAATAAATTCTACAAAGCTTTACCCACTTGGCTATCTCCCAGTAATAGCAATTTTAGGTTGATTTACAAGTGACTTCATAAAAGGCATAAGAATTCTAGTAAGGAAGTGGGTATGCTTTTTATTTTCTCATTAATTGTGGCTTTATTATGTTCTACACAGGTAAACTCACTAGAGGCACCACTGTAAGGCTGTATATCTCATAACTAGTTAAATGCAAATTTTTCAATGGTTGGTTCTGGTTTATTTATTTGGTCAAGCAGGAATTTATATTTTCAATGTAACCGTACTGGGAAATTGTATTACTTGTATCGTTCGATTCGTACACTTTTAAAATTCTTAAGAGAGAGTTAGCGACATCAGTGGACATGTCAAACTATGCACTTTTTGAATTTAAATATGTAACCACATATTGGCTGTGAGAATTAAAAAAAAGTAAGCCAATTTTAACAAAAGCTTCTTAAACAAAGACTTCAATAGCATAGTGTTTATACAGAACACAGTACAGTTGTACATACAATATGCAATATGTACATTGTAATTTATATACCCCTCATTATATACCCCTCATGTATATACCCTACATACTGTACCTCCTGCTTAATATTTCACATATATGTATAAATATACTTAGTGAACTTGTTTATTCAGCTTATTGCAAATTTTTTTTCACTGCCATATAACAATTTACTTGTACTTTTCAACAGTGCTATATAGCATATAGCCTTTATATTTATTTACTGTACATATGTATTACATGCTGTACATATACGTACATATTTACCTTGCACAATTGCTACTATTTACACTTCCGGTAGATGCTAAACTGCATTTCGTTGCTGTGTACCTGTACTATGCAATGACAAGAGTTTTATCTATCTATGTATCTATCAAAGCGATGTAAGCTAACTAGCCAGCCAGACAAAGGGCTATAAAGTTGGTGCTAAAAAAAATAAAATATCTTCTTTGGAATCAATTTCACTTGTGTAGTTACAGTGAACAAAACATGTTGTGTCTGGAATGTCAGGTAAATGTTGTTACTTTCTTAGGAACAATTGTGTAAAACAAATAATGCAGTTGTTCAGCAAACACTAAACATAGCATGGCTGTGATTAGCTGTGACACTCACCCTGTGGTTTTGTGGCCTACAGTCACCCTTGCTTGTGCACATAACACTCTAATCAGTGTAAAAATTTGTGTCACATGTTAGATGCCAGGCGCCATGCTAGTTAAAAGCAATACAAGCTGTTCAAGTGTAGTAATTTCAAGCACTCCAATAATCGTTGGTATTTTTGTAATTCATTTTTTTTTTTTTTCTTACTTTTCTCACGTGCCAAACTCTATTTTGTCTCTATATACATTTATTGAGAGGTCATACATAAAGGCACACAATAAAACCAGAATTATAAGCTATTTTCTTCAATGAATATTTTGGAACTAATTGTAAGTAGGAACTAAGATTGTGTGAGGGGTAATTTAAGTAATTAAGTAATTTACCCACTCCTTAATTGAGTTGTTATAATGGTGTTTGTCACTCACTACTGTAGTGTGTTTACAAATTTAGTCTTTATTATTGGCCCTGAGTAAATAAGGCAGCCACACTTTACTATGTTACAATCTATACCAATTTTTTAGCCTGGTCAGTTAGGTTGTCAGCCAACTAGAGAGAGAATAGAGAATAGCCTTTATTTGTCACATATACATTACAGCACAGTGAAATTTGTTTTTCGCATATCCCAGCCTGCTCAGAAGCTGGCGTCAGAGCCCAGGGTCGGCCATGATACGGCGCCCCTGGAGCACAGAGGGTTAAGGGCCTTGCTTAAGGGCCCAAGAGTGGCAGCTTGGAGATACCGGGGGCTTAAACCCCCGACTTTCTGATCAGTAACCCAGCACCTTAACCACTGAGCTACCATTCACCTAAACCAGGGGACTGGGCAGCACACTGCGATGTTCCCATGCCTGGTGGTCTAGCTGATCATTTTTTATGATTTGAACACCCCTAAGGTGATGAATAAAAGCAGGATAGGAAGAGCATATGTAGATGGGAGGAATGAGAGTAAATAAGAAGGGACAAAGAAATGGAAGACTCAGTTGTGAAGAAAGAGAGGGGGAGGTGGAATGGAAAAGAGATTGAGGGGTGAAGTAAAGCAGGGGGCTAGAACGAGAATGGTGGAAAGTGATATAAAATAGTGTGAGGGGATCAAGTGAGAAAAGTATATGCCTTTTTAATGAAATGGAGATGGTGGAATAGATGGAGATGGTGGAATAGATTAAGAGTAAGTAAGAAATGGAAAAGAAGCGTGACCTCATTAGTGTCCTTCAGACAAAGGAAAATGGCACTGTGGGTTGAGCAAGAGAGCTAAAAAGGGAGGAAGGGTGCTTTTTCTGGATACTCAAGTGAGTACATGAATGCATACTTATAAAGCTTTTTACTGGCTGCTTTGTGGTGAAATAAGTAGGCTTAAAAGGTGAATTTGGGGAAATTAGGATATCTGTCCTACATGTAGGTGTGTGTATGTGCACTTTGCTCTTACAGATTTGTAGGTAGAATTAACACACACAGATTGGTTTCTGTCCTTATGGTGTACCATTGATTATAATTATTAATGAGGCTAATTACCTCTTTGTACCATCTAAATCTAAGCCTGACTTCATCATTTTAAGCTTGGTAGCCAAAAGTATATATTTAAGGATTAGGGTTTTTTTTTTAGTTTTAGTTTCTCAAGTAAAAGCTGCAATTTTTATAAACATGATCTCATAGGACCAGATCAGAGTTATAACAATACAGCATTGATATAAGACTTTCAAAATGAATAGTCACTGCATTCAACTATACACTCCTGAGGGGAAAATGAGCCATGCCCAGTATAGCAATGGTCTTAACAAATCATTCCAGAGACTCTCCTGAGAGAACCGTTTGTTTGCGTAATTGTGCTGCAGTGAACTATTTGTAGGAAAAGCTAGAAACATGGAAATTTACTTTGTCTTGTACAGGTAAAATCTGATTACAATTCTGATGCAAATTCTTAGTTCACATTCATACTCTGAAGCTGATCAGTACTGAATGGATTGACTCTTCTTTGTGTAAAAATTGTCTGCACAAGACTTAAACCTTAAGAAATCAAAGTAGCAGGCTATCCTATACTGAGTTACTTTATCTATTAGCAAAACTTTTGCAAATTTCCTGACCAATGACCGTTAAAGACCATTAGAAGATTCCTATTTTAGGCTTGTCAATCTTATTTATTTGTTTATTTTAGTTAGTTTGTTAGTTATTAGTTATTTTAGTGTGCATTCACCTGCATAGTACAGTACATCATTCAGCATAAACAAGCCCATATTTCCTTCTCTGAAGCAAAGTGCTAGCTCAAGGGTTAAGGCTCTGGGTTATTGATCGGAAGGTTGTGGGTTCAAGCCCCAGCACTGCCTAGTTGCCACTTTTCTGCCTCTACCCCTCTCTGCTCCAGGGGCACTATATCATGACTGACCCTGCACTCCGACCCCAAATTCCTAACAAGCTGGAATATGCGAAGAATCAATTTCACCATGCCGTAATGCATTTCTTTCTATCTATAGGGAAATTTTAAAAAGACAAATTGTAACCATGCTGTTTTTTTTATGTTAGTAGTCTAGTATGCTCATGTATAGAGGAGAACCCAGTTCTCTTCAAGAACTCAACAACATGTTTGAGCTTTATAGAGCAGTTTAGTGTTTACAGCAACAATGAAATGTAAAATAAAATGGCCCATGCTTCAGACACACCCCTTTATGTGTCCTAGCTTGATTCTTTCTGGCTAAGAACACTAAAGAACCAATAAGGGAAAACATGTGCTTGTGTTTCCTGTGCCTGAATATTTGAGGCATTATTTCAGATGTTTTTTTGTGTGATGTGATAGAGTTACTGAAGAATTTAGCTTCATTTCGTTGCATTCAGCTTTTGTTAATTGATTAGCTGCTGAGTTTATGATTTGCACAAACACTGTGCCATTATTATGCTGTAGTTTTTGTATTGTTATAATGTTGAATGTTCCACTTATATGAAAGTGGAAATCTCAGGTCCATATTTACGCAATACTTATTTTCAATGTATGAAAAATGTATATTAAGGGGCCACCAATATTGTATAACATTTTAATTTTGATTTTTGTGTGTCTGTGTACGTGTCGTTACACTTCGGCACCAAATCTTATCTTTATAAGGACAAATCACAAATATTCATAAATATCTGTATAAATACAGCACTCTCTGGTTATATATGCTGTTTCATGTCGTGAATACAATATATAACAGCATTATTTGATAATCAAATCACATGCTTTGAATAAGTATATGCACACTTGTATGATTCCTAAACACGAAACACAAGTCAATATTTACAACACAGCCATGGTGTGTGTATAGTCAGGAAAAAAGTTTTGAAGTGACTGAATGGATCAGAGTATCTGTGAAGGAGGCATGATCTCAGAGGCAGCTTTAAACATGTTTTCTCGGTGGTAGAAAACATTTAAAATAAACAGTAAGATTGAGAGTTGATGAGAAGTGAAAGAAATGGAGGGATCACTAAGGGAGTGGGGAGGTAGTCATGGAGAAAGTAAAGAATTTGGAGAAAACAAGGAATAAAAAAAGAGTAGAAAGGAGAGAAGATGGAGGTGGAGGAACAGAACAGTTGGCTGGAGTGTTAAATCTACGGTACCTTCAAATACCTTTAGTTAAAAAAATTTATTTTTGATTCATGATTCTATAGTGTGTGCACACACATGCACATGCACAGTGCTTCTCATGAGTTGAACATTTCATGCCATTGCAGCTTGTAAACTGCGCAATTCTATCTGTCTGACTCTTTCTCATTGACTGACATTCTGACCCATTCTTTTTCTGATTCTAAAACTATCTATGACTCTCACACTATCTAAAAGTCTTTGCAGTCGATCTGACACTTTCTGACTCTCCTCCTCTGACTGTCTCGGACATTTTTAAACATCTCTCTCTTTTGTTCTCGCTCTCTTTGACTCACTGATGCTTGTTCCAAATCTATGTTTTCTGACTTTTGTTGACACTGACTCACTTTCTTACTGACTCTCTGACCCTCTCCGACTGTGTCTCTGACACATTCACAGTGTCTCTGTGTCCGACTCTCTTTTTCTCACTCACGCTCTGACATTTTCTGACTATGATAGCTGCTCTAAATCTCTTTCTTTCTGACTCTTGTTAACACTGACTACCCTTTTCTCTGATCCTAGAAAATTCTGCTTTTCATTTTTTCTATGACTCTCATTGATTCTGTACCTTTCTGATTGTCTCTTGCACATTCTTTGACTGACTGACTGTCTCTACCTCTTTCTCTCTCTCTCTCTTTCTCTCTCTCTCAGCTGTTTTGTTGTTCAGCTTTACCCGTTTTTTTGTTGCTGTGCTTCGCTTTGCTCAATTGTGCTTTTTCTAACCATGACCTTGCTTTCCTTTTGTTTTTTCTTTCTTTCTATATTTCTTTCTATTTGTTTTTCTTTCTATCTTTTTTCCTTCTTTCTTTCTTGTTTTTTATTTGCTATTTCAGATTTGCATATCCATCCCTCCTTCATTTGCCTTTGCTTCAGTGAGAATGGCAGGCGGACCCCCCTCTGACAAATACACTTTTCTCTACCCGACAGACAGCAGCCTGAAGAGGTCAGTGTAGAGACTGGTACTGTCCAAAACAACCCCATATCTACCTTGAGGGGGTGTGTGTGTGTGTGTGTGTTTACCTAAATGTTTCCTTTACATGCCAAATGTATTGTAAAATATCTATGTGCTGCTCTTTTCACCACCTTTTAATAATAAAATGGTCAACAATAAAAATAATACATTTGTACACTAAATATAGAGTATAGCATGAAAATCTGCATTTTTATTCACAAAGGACCGGTGTAAGTGCAGGTGTTTTTAAAATAAGTAGAAGCTGCTTAAATTAATTTCTGATAGCATTAGAATTTATCATCTTTTATGAATGGGACAACTGATGTCCTGTGCATACTATGTTTCTGACACAAATGTCCAGGTCCAGCATCTCAGATAGGAAATGGAAAAATGAATAGGGCATTCAATGTTTTTCCACACCACAATAAACTGTTTTTTTTAATCATCAGAAACATTTTTTAAGGTCCAGTTACATCTGGAAATGCTGTTTTTCATCATACAGAATACATAAAAAGCAAAGATAATGCAAAATGTAAATATTAACATATTCACAGTTGTGAATATGACTTTAAGCAGTGTCATTTTCACTCATAGGACAAAATCTAATATCTATTTACAAATTAATTGAAACAATCAGGCGAAACTTTTGCTCAAATCTGTAATCAATATCTAGCCTATATAACTTGCTAGCGTTGTTAGTATGCTCAAATTGATGCTAACTATCAGACTACTGGGCTAGCAGCTATGGTTAAAATGTCTGGCTTGAAAAAAAAAAAAACATAAAAATGGAAAACAGGTCACGCGGATTGTTTTACAAGGTTTTACTTTTACCTGGTTTTACAAATTAGATAACCCGGCCTGACTTTTTTTTTTTCTTTTCAGAATATCACAGGAAAAAGTTTTGTAGAATTGCAAGTTAGCAGCCACTGTTTCTCTATTAGGAGAGGACATGAGCTGAAACTGCCAGACAAAGCTTAGATTTTATGCACAGGAAGAACATTAACACTTGTTGGCATTTTCCATAGATTCTGTGGATTATACACACAAAAGAATGCTGTATAAATGCTACAGGGATGTTATCTTATAGCTGTGTAACTAAGTGTGTCTCTCTGTGTTTCTCTTTCTTTCTCTGTTTGTGTGTTTCTCTCTTGATCTCTGCGTATCTGTCACTTTTTGTTTGTGTATTTGCCTTCAGTTGTTTGTGTGTGAGTCTTCATCTCTGCCTGATTTCTCTTGGCTTGGACACCCAAATTCCATGTCATCTGTTTTTCCTATCCATATGTTTTACATATTTGTCTTTTGAAAGATTTTAGCTGTCTTTTGGTTTTGGGTTGGTTTTGCAGAGTGTATTTGTGTGGAATTAATATTTTCCTACTTTCCTCTGTATTATTGCTCTCTCTCTCTCTCTCTCTCTCTCTCTCTCTCTCTCTCTCTTTCTCTCTCTCTCTCTCTATCTCTCTCTCTCTCTCTCTCTCTCTCTCTCTCTCTCTCTCTCTCTCTCTCTCTCTCTCTCTCAGCAAGAGCAGAGTATCCAGTATGAACCCTGTGTACAGTCCAGTGCAGCCTGGGACTCCTTATGGAAACCCTAAAACCATGGCATACACAGGTGAGAATCATTGTTATGAGAGTAATGCAAGTAAGGAGATATTAGCTGCCTAGATAGTCTGCAGAGAAAACACTATAAAATCCATTGTTGCACTGGGAACTAAGTGCTGACTTGCAGTCATTTTTAACATCTTCAAGAGACAGAATTTAAAGTGCTTTTGTTTGTTGTCGAGAACAACATTTGGTTTCTTCTATGCATTTTAGCCTCACTGTCTATGCTTGATGTTTATTTTGCCAACCATAATAGATGTCTATACTTGATTTATTATTGCCATTATCATCCATTGGTTTCCATAATTATTTTTCAGGTTTTTATTCACCATCCATACTCATTTATTCCATTCATAAATAACCTAATACTAATCTCCAATACTCACAAACCACACTCGCAATCGTCAATACTGGATGTCTGTACTTGCCATCACTTATTGTTCCTACTTGCCATCCATATTCTTTTGCAGTACTTACTGTCCATACTCATCCTTTCTCATTATCAGTAATCACTGTCCATACCCATAATCAGTACTCATTATAAACACCCACTATCCATACTGTCCATATTCAAAGTTCAATCTCTCTATCCAGAGTCAGTACTTGTTTTCCATACTCATCATGAGTACTCACTGTCCATACTCACCATCCATAATCATTGTCAAAATTCATTGTAAATACTATCAGTACTCACTGTTCATTCTCTCTATCCATACTTATCAATGCTTGCTGTCCATACTAATAATTGAATCTCTCATTCATAATCATCATTCACATTCTCTCTATTCAAAAACCTGAATATTTAATGTCTTTGTACACATCAACTATACTTACTGTCCATAATTGCTGTTCAAACACATAATTAATACTCACAGTTAATTAGGGCTGCTGCTATCGATTATTTTAGTATTAGAGTATTCTGACGTTTATTCCAGTACTTTTTCTTTATTAACGGGCAATACTAAATAATAGAGAGAAAATAAAATGTCTCTTTAAATGAACAAATAATTTGTTTTTCTTTTTTAGAAAAATCTTTAAATGTTTTTGCTTAAATGAATACAGGAATATTGGTGAAAACTAAACTCATTTAGTTCATTTAATTGTCATATTACATCAAAATACAAATATAGTGTGTTAAAAAAATTCCCTCCGCAATGGCCACGTAGAGTAAGTTATAGGAAACTATTAGTTTAATGAAACTCATTAGTCTTACTTATGTATTTATTTATTAAAAATTTTGCATAGTATCACGATGTGGTATTCTTGTATAAGATTCTTGTATAAGGAAAATTGTCCTTCTCTTACTGTCGGACAGCAATAATATGCATGGACATACTGTATTTTTTGCTTCTATAATTGTTCAGCACATGTTTAATTCAGCATATTTCCTGCTTTTCACCGGGGAATGCCACTGGCATGTGTGTGTATTCAAAGGATAGCACTGTAGTGTCGACCGCATTGCTGTGAACATCTAAGAGTCAATTATAGAGAGAAAGATAGAGACAGGTGTAGAGCTGTTACACTGCAATTATGCGATACTTGCAGTCTTTTATGGAGGTGACAGAAGAAAGATGTGTCAGTACTTATTCATGAGATATATATATATATATATATATAAAAAAGATAAGACGTATGGCTGCAAGGAGCAATAGAAAGGGAGAATGCTGAGGAGACAGAAATTATCAAAGTTTGAACAATGTGCTATTTGGCCAGCTGTGTTTGGATTATTGAGTGTATACTAATATATCTCATCTCATCTTATCTCATCTTCTCCCGCTTATCCGTAATTCGGGTCGCGGGGGCAGCAGTCTAAGCAGATTCCCCAGACACTTCTCCGTGTCCAGGGATCGGGCTGTCAGGGCCCCCGCCTTCGACTGCTGCCCAATCCTCTCAGCACCGGTCCCTAACGGTCCCTCCTGCAGGTGGTGAGCCCACGGGAAGGCGGCCCCACGTCGCTCCGACGTCACGGTCCTTGATTTATTTTTCTCGTTAGGGTCCCCTGGAGCATAGAGGGTTAAGGGCCTTGCTCAAGGGCCCAAGAGTGGCAGCTTGGCGATACCGGGGCTTGAAACCCCAACCTTCCGATCGGTAACCCAGCGCCTTAACCGCTGGAGCCACCACTCCCCCCTATATACATACTACATACTAATATATGGAAAAAAAATAATTTTCCACTGGATCAGCATTCCCTGAATTCTTGTTTTTCTAAAAAAAAAAAAAAAAGAAATAAATAAAAAATTCTTAATAAGTGTCAGAATTGGTACATCCTTACCAACTTACAGGCCATCAGTGTCATAAGAAAGTGCTCCCGGTCATAAATATTTTGAGAAAGTGTTCCTGCATGCTGCTGCGTAGGTATTGCTTTTTTTCCAGACCTAAAATGCTTGCATGATAGCATACTCACTACAAAAAAAATAGCTTGCTTAGGAGAAGTAGGTTTTGGGAGATTTTAGAGCTTGATTTCTAGCATTCAGCATCATGGGCATTAGTACACTAGCATATCCCTGCTAAAAAAAAAATATATATATATATTTTTTTTTTTTTATTTATTTATTTTTTTTTTTCATGGTTATAATCAGCAATTCTGTTGTAATAAAAATACATATATAACCCTTGTTATATATAATATATATACATGGTATAACCCTGTTGTCTCTACTGATACTTAGCTTGTATTTATATTGGTAGCATGTTGTACAAAGTGTTCTATTTCTCATTTATAACATCCATTGGGCACATCACATATTGGTATCTACTGAACACCAACAGCGATCATTAGGACATCATTAAGCAGTCAGATTCCAATATGTTTCCACAAAGGTTCCTTTGCTATTTTTTATTGTAATGAAAATCATGGAATAATGGTTACCAATTGATTGATTGTAATGGTATTTGTAGTGGAAATCTTTAGAATTTCTTTAATTGTTCTTGTTGTTTTGTTTTGTTTTTCCAGCATGGATGGGTGTGATGGTTAGGTGTCCACAAACCTTTGGTTTTACAGTGTACATAAATTTTATAGATTGATGCACAGTACCATTAATAGTAATAGCTACACTATATAAATATATTTAATACTTTTCCTTATGTTAGCAAATATTAGGTCGTTTTTTTTTTGTGAAGCCTGTGTGAAATTAGCCCTTGGTAATTTCTGACAGCACACTAGCTGTCTTATTTAATATTACTGTTAATAGTAAATACATTTTTCTGAGCACACTTCGGTTGTTCAGTTGGTACATAAATATGATAATAATATATAGCCATGTATCTGCATTGTAGGTGATTTCTGAGAAACAGTATTTATTACATCAGATACAGTGGGACCAGCTCACTCTACATCAGACCTGGCAGTTTCAACTTATTGTTCCTGGAGAGTTGTGTCTGATTTGTGTGTGTGTGGGTGTGTGTGTCTGACAGCTCTGCTGTTCAGTATGGCAGTGGGTGCTATGTGTTTCGCACTTGCTCAACTGTATCTTATTAAGACAGACGAGTGGTAATGAACACCATCTGGGCCCATCCTGTTCAATCACCAAGCCTGCGCTCTACCTTTTTCTTCTCTCTCTCTCTCTTTCTCTCTCTCTCTCTCTCTCTCTCTCTCTCTCTCTCTCTCTCTCTCTCTCTCTCTCCTTCTCGCCCTCTCTCTCTTTCTCTCTCTCTTTCCCTCTTATTCACCAAATGTTCTGACGTTGCCATGGAAGATCTACATTAGTATATCACAGCTGATGACTAAATTAGACTCTTAGTCATCATCCTTTTGAGACACGAACTGACATTTTCTCCGCTGTGTTCGTGTTTGTTAGGTTACCCAGCAGGCTATCCTACTGCAGCACCTGCCTACACACCAAGTCTCTATCAGACAGGTAGTCCAGGGTACCCTCCAGGTAAGAAAGCACACACACACATGCACACACAGTATGCCGCATACTTCCTTATACAACAAGTAGAATTTGATGCCAACATAGAAGTCTCCACTGTCAACAACACTTCGATGTTCCTAAATTATATGCTTCAAATGACCATAAAATAAACCATGAGCATTTGTGGAATGTGTATATATATGTAATTTAATTGAAGACAAGAACAAGACAAATTTTCCTTTATCATTTTGTAAAATAAAAATGCCAATCAGGTCAAAAGGTAGACATTGGTTGAAGTGGATTTTGCATCTCCAACCTGGGATAGATTTTATATCTCTTACCAAGATCACTGTATTTAAATATATGAGCAATATCATAGTGTGTTAGAAACAAAATTGGCATAAAAATAAGGTAAGTCACATAAGATTATATTAGGTTACATATGAATATAGATGTCATGATTATTGGGAATTTTTGGAGGCTTTAAATATGTTGCATAATGCAATGTCTACAGCCCATAATGATACACCTTGTATATGGTGCTCTAATGTATTCGAAAACAGGGTGCGTACTAAATTAATTAACCTTTTAAAGAAAATGTGCCTTGAACCTGAACTGTTTTCTGTATGCCGAACAGTAAAGTGCTATTAGAAAAAAAACTGTTTCAGACATTTGACCTGGCTGTGACCTTATATATGTTTGGACTGATTCCATAATCTCTAAACTGCTGGATACAATGAAATTTCACATAAATCTGACAAACAAATAACCGCTCTTTCTTCCATTCTATTCCGTTCATTTCGACATCCAGAAGCAGCTCATTCTCAAGACAAACATTCCACCTCTTAAACATCTTACTCATAATGTACATCAAATATATATTTTTATAATAAGTATGTGAAAATAAGGTTTTCAGTAGAAGGACAGTAGAAGGCTTGGCAAAATAGCTACAGTGCATCCAGGAAATATTCACAGCGCTTCACTTTTCCCACATTTTGTTATGTTACAGCTTTATTCCAAAATGGATTATATTCCTTATTTTCTATTTATAATGACAAGGTGAAAGACGGTTGTTTAAGATCTTTGCAAACTATAAAAAAAAAAAAAAATGAAAAAAATCACATGCACATAAGAATTCTTAGCCTTTGCCATGACACTCAACATTAAGCTCAGGTGCTTCCTGGTTCCACTGATCATCCTTGAGATGTTTCTACAACTTGATTGGAGTCCACCTGTGGTAAATTTAGTTGGTTGGCCGTGATTTGGAAAGGCACACACCTGTCTTTATGAGGTTCCACAGATAACAGTGCATGTTAGAGCACAAACCAAGCAATGAAGTCCTAGGAATTGTCTGTAGACCTCTGAGACAGGATTTTATTGAGAAGAAGGATTGTATTCTAGAACAACCATCTTTGCATAAATCCACCAATCAGGCTTGTATGGTAGAGTAGCCAGACAGAAGCCACTTCTCAGTAAAAGGCACATGACAGCCTGAATGCCAACCGCCATGTTTGGAGGAAACATGGCATGGTTGATCAGCTGGCCAAAACCATTCCTACAGTAAAGCACGGTGGTGGCATCCGCATACTGTGGGGATGTTTTTCAGCTGCAAGAACTGGGAGACTAGTCAGGCTCGAGGGAAGGATGAATGCAGCAATGAACAGAGACATGCTTGATGAAAACCTGCACCTGACCTCAGACTGGGGCGACGGTTGATCTTCCCACTGGACAACGACCCTAAACATACAGCCAAGATAATAAAATAATGAAGCAAAGGCTACAAAACTCTATGTAGATTCTATGTTAATCTATGTAGATGATGAACTGTAGATGTAAACGGCATCGGATTAAACTTTTAGTTTTGGACAGCATCCAGTAGATGAGATGTCCTGTTCTCTCCATCCTAACAGATGGGTGTGAAAAAGTGTAGGCAGAGTTTAGAGCAGAAACACACACACTGGGCATCGTGCCCCGTCTGGGCATGTGTGTGAACTGCTGGTTGTGTATTGACACCTGTGGAGAGTCGAGCTGGCACTGTACAGTGTAGCATCCATCTTTTTTTCCTCATCTTTCTGTCTCTAAGGCTTGCTTTTGTTAGAAATAGGTGCACATGTACATCTGAATAACTGCTTACTTACTTAGGTATGTGTTCAATCATGACACAGCAGCACAATGCATAAAATCATGCAGATTATTTTATGAGCTTCAGTTAATGTTCACATCATACTTTAGAATGGGGAAACGGTGTGATCTCTATGACATATGATCTGGATTTCACACAGAATCGGAAAGGAAACTGAATCAGTGACAGTTTCGGAGAGGGTAAATTTATGGTTGAGAGGTCACAGAAAATGGCCAGTTTGAGCTGCCAGTTCATATTGTAAGTCGGATAATCGCTTTTTCAGTCATAATAAGAAGAAAAGCACCCGAGCATGCGTAAACCATCACATTTTTTGGGTCAAGGGTAAAGAACAGCAGAAGAACATGAAAGCCATTTGACCTGAATACATTTTTGGTGGATGAGAGGAAAGTGTGGGAGACAGAGGCAACCCAGAAAATCCAAATTTACAGTCATTTTAGTTCACAGTCGATATAGGTGCTCTAGAGCTTTTGTCTAAAATTAACATAAAACATATTTTATTTGACATTAGATATATAATATTTTATGTATTTTTTTTTTATTCCGTTGCTTGTTCCTGTGAACAAAAGCGATAAACGATTAATGCGAAGAATTATAAATTACAGTGACATTAAAAGCATAAGGTTTTGTCTCGTTTTCCTTCACTATTGGGTATCATAGACTAACACTGCCCCCTTGTGGTTGGACAGAATATGTGGGTTTTTATTTGGGTAATTGTGGATGAACACAGTTCGTCACACAATCATTCAGCAAATACTCTTATTACACCACATTAAAACAATAGGAACTGTTTTTTAATAACATATCTCACACACATGCACACATACTTTCAATGCAGTAAGTATAATGCATCTTTTTAATGCTATGCTAGATCAAAATCTAATTCGAATCTAGGCCTCATAAAAAAAAAAAAAGAGGGAAGCATTTAGCCACTTTTAGGTTTTGAGGATTCTGTGCAGGACCCCGAGTTCTTTCACTCCAACTTTATCCATAATCTATGTAGACAGGGAAATAGTCATGCTGGAACAGGTTTGGGGCCTCTTATTTCCACTGAAGGAAAAATGTAAGTCTACAGCATACAAAATAGTGCAATACAGTTAAATGCTTCCCAATTTGAGACCCCAAAACGTCTGCCATATATTGTATCTGTTTGTTTATACTGCAGCACTGTTACTGATACTTAATTCAGTTTGGTTAACACACATTCAAAGGTGTGCAATTATATAATAAACAGATAAAGTATTTCTAGGCATTTCTATTTTTATGCACACATTTACACACTGGCTGTCCAAAAAACTAAGTTTTAAAATGTAACTAAGTAAATAAGTAAGAGCCTCGCATTGGATAATTACTGTATGGATGATTATGTTTCAGCTGATAAGTTATTTAACCCGATGCAGTAAGTAGCTTCTCATTTCTAAAACAACCATGTCGAGACGACATCCAGTGGTCATGGAAAAGATGTAAATCTGTTTTAGAAGAAACAAATTACTGGCATGCATCAAGCAAAGAGAACATCGAAGGAGATTGTTAAAACAACTAATATTGTGTTAAGAACTGTCCAACGCATTATTAAAAACTGAAAGGATAGTGGGGAACCATCATCTTCGATGAAAAATCTTAAATGATCGTGATCGGCGATTACTTAAACGTTGGGTGAAATCAAATCTTTAAAAAAACAACTCACAGCTATGTTTAATAGTGAAAGCAAGAGCATTTCCCCACGCGCAATGCGAAGGGAACTCAAGAACTTTGGACTAAACAGCTGTATAGCCTTAAGAAAACCACTTATCAGTGAGGCTAATCAAAAAAAAGGCTTCAATTTGTTAAGGAGCATAAGGATTGTACTCTGGGGCAATGGAAGAAGGTCATGTGGTCTGATGAGTCCAGATTTACCCTGTTCCAAAGTGATGGGCAAATCAGGGTAAGAAGAGAGGAAGATGAACTGATGCCCCCATCATACCTATTGCCTACCCTACAAGCTTGTGGGGGCAGTGCTATGATCTGGGGTTGCTGCAGTTGGTCAGGTCTCAGTTCAACAACGTTATGTGCCTAAAGAATGAGGTCAGTTGACTACCTGAATATACTCAATGACCAGGTTATTCCATCAATGGATTTTTGTCTGGCACAGGCATATTCCAGGATGACAATGTGAGAAAAAATTGTGAAAGAGTGGTTCAGGGAGCATGAGACATCATTTTCACATACGGATCAGCCATCACAGAGTCCAGACCTTAACTTTATTGAGACTCTTTGGGATGTGCTGGAGAAGACTTTGCGCCGTGATCCGACTCTTTCGTCATCAATACAAAATCTTGGTTAAAAATTACTGCAACTCTGGGCAGGAATAAATGTTGACATTGGAGAAGATTGTCGAAACCATGCCACAGCGAATGTGCACAAAATATTTGTGTGATCTTTTTTTTTTGGACAGGCAGTGTATTTATTTGCAGATCCATATTGCTACTCTAACTGAAATAATGGAAAATTACGATTCTGTCCACAAAAACACAATGACATACTTAATCACAATAATTTACAAAAACACAATCTGACAAACCACAATGAGATAATTGAAAAAATTCAAGTTTTTAGATAAATAACAAGCCTCTTTTCTAGTTCTAGAACAATATTTTATGTTTAGTAAGAAGGCTCGTGATATGTAGGGCTAGAAATAGGTTGAAAATTAGTAAAACTGGTCTAGAAAGAAATCAAATTAACAGTATTTTGAGGTATAAACGGAAATGCAGGCGATGGGCAGTTGTGAATTACCACTTCTGGTATGCATTATTTTTCAAATATAGTTAACTACCCTTCGTGACCCTTCGTGATCCCTACAGTGGCATAGTGAAATTGACCCCATGGCCTTGAAAAAATGGCAGCACTCTCAGCATGTTGTGCGAATTCTGGCTCTTACAGACCCACGATCATTCAAGTTTCTCATTTGCTTCAACTAGAGATGAACCTAAGAGAGTAGAACTATGTTTATATATTTACATTTTATCCTAACGCATATCTAACAAATGGAGTTAATTCTCCTGCCAACAAATTAGTAAACTCATTGACTAATTTACTTTAGACCACTAAACCCCAGGCTTTGCCATTATTAAGGAATATCTTCAGTCTGAGTAATGCATTTGCATTCAGCTATGTGTTTTTGTCGACGTACACAGTAAAGATTCATTAGTGTATGAAAGGGATCGTACACTAATGAATCTTTACTGTGTACGTCTACAAAAACACAATCGCTCCTAACATAGCACAGGTTTTATAAAAAAAATAACTATTTACCTTTTATTATAAAATATACACCTAATTGACAAAAGCTTTTTGGACATCCTATTTCACATTTGCAGTACGTATATTTACAGATGTGCGTGTGTGTGTGTGTATATATATATATATATATATATATATATATATATATATATATATATATATATATATATATAAAACTAGCTAGCTAAAACATGCACAAGTTTCTCTTTGGGAAAGGTCAGATTTTTGACAGTCAGCTAAAAAGGAAAGGATCCATGAAAAAGATTAAATAGAAAAGTCATAACATGCAATAAAACATCTAAATTATGAAATATTACACTATGTCGATATCAAGCTGTAGATAAAAAATATTTGTTTAAATAACTTTTTAATGATATATATATATATACAGTGAGGAAAATAAGTATTTGAACACCCTGCTATTTTGCAAGTTCTCCCACTTAGAAATCATGGAGGGGTCTGAAATTGTCATCGTAGGTGCATGTCCACTGTGAGAGACATAATCTAAAAAAAAAAAAAATCCAGAAATCACAATATATGATTTTTAAACTATTTATTTGTATGATACAGCTGCAAATAAGTATTTGAACACCTGTCTATCAGCTAGAATTCTGACCCTCAAAGACCTGTTAGTCTGCCTTTAAAATGTCCACCTCCACTACATTTATTATCCTAAATTAGATGCACATGTTTGAGGTCGTTAGCTGCATAAAGACACCCGTCCACCCCATACAATCAGTAAGAATCCAACTACTAACATGGCCAAGACCAAAGAGCTGTCCAAAGACACTAGAGACAAAATTGTACACCTCCACAAGGCTGGAAAGGGCTACGGGGAAATTGCCAAGCAGCTTGGTGAAAAAAGGTCCACTGTTGGAGCAATCATTAGAAAATGGAAGAAGCTAAACATGACTGTCAATCTCCCTCGGACTGGGGCTCCACGCAAGATCTCACCTCGTGGAGTCTCAGTGATCCTAAGAAAGGTGAGAAATCAGCCCAGAACTACACGGGAGGAGCTGGTCAATCACCTGAAAAGAGCTGGGACCACCGTTTCCAAGGTTACTGTTGGTAATACACTAAGACGTCATGGTTTGAAATCATGCATAGCACGGAGGGTTCCCCTGCTTAAACCAGCACATGTCCAGGCACGTCTTAAGTTTGCCAATGACCATTCGGATGATCCAGAGGAGTCATGGGAGAAAGTCATGTGGTCAAATGAGACCAAAATTGAACTTTTGGGTCATAATTCCACTAAACGTGTTTGGAGGAAGAAGAATGGTGAGTACTATCCCAAGAACACCATCCCTACTGTGAAGCATGGGGGTGGTAGCATCATGCTTTGGGGGTGTTTTTCTGCACATGGGACAGGGCGACTGCACTGTATTAAGGAGAGGATGACCGGGGCCATGTATTGCGAGATTTTGGGGAACAACCTCCTTCCCTCAGTTAGAGTATTGAAGATGGGTCGAGGCTGGGTCTTCCAACATGACAATGACCCGAAGCACACAGCCAGGATAACCAAGGAGTGGCTCTGTAAGAAGCAAATCAAGGTTCTGGCGTGGCCTAGCCAGTCTCCAGACCTAAACCCAATAGAGAATCTTTGGAGGGAGCTCAAACTCCGTGTTTCTCAGCGACAGGCCAGAAACCTGACTGATCTAGAGAAGATCTGTGTGGAGGAGTGGGCCAAAATCCCTCCTGCAGTGTGTGCAAACCTGGTGAAAAACTACAGGAAACGTTTGACCTCTGTAATTGCAAACAAAGGCTACTGTACCAAATATTAACATTGACTTTCTCAGGTGTTCAAATACTTATTTGCAGCTGTATCAAACAAATAATTAGTTAAAAAAATCATACATTGTGATTTCTGGATTTTTTTTTTTAATTATGTCTCTCACAGTGGACATGCACCTATGATGACGATTTCAGACCCCTCCATGATTTCTAAGTGGGAGAACTTGCAAAATAGCAGGGTGTTCAAATACTTATTTTCCTCACTGTGTATAGATAGATAGATAGATAGATAGATAGATAGATAGATAGATAGATAGATAGATAGATAGATAGATAGATAGATAGATAGATAGATAGATAGATAGATAGATAGATAGATAGATAGATATTCTCTTTGTACACAGGGGCATTGTCAGGCTGGAACAGCTTTGGGTCTTCTAGTTCAAGTGATAGGAAAATGTAATGCTAATGCATCAAGAGGCATCATATACAATTGTGTGCCTCTAACTTTGTGCAAAGGTTTTAGCAAGAACCACTTATGCTCCCATATAATATTCTCCCAGAAGTCCGTTGAAGAACATTGACTTGTGCCTGTCATAAGAATTCAGAAACAACACAAAGGTGTAAATGAATTAAATGTGCAGGAATTTCTTTCCACCATTACACTTCATATTGCATCCTACAGTTTATATTTTTTATATATAAATTTTTTTAAACACCAGCCCATTCTTAACCTCATTAGACATACAGTATGTCTTGTCTCTATTTTAAGGATATTTGAATGTTGCTGTATGTATAAGGCATGCGTTATTGGATTCACATGCTAGCTCTTAAGAAATAAAAAAACATTATGTATGCTGATTACATTTTGTACTGATGATTTTCTATAGTAGTAATTCACCTTACTTAGAAAAGGCATGATTTTTCTGCATGTCAATTGAAATGCAAGGGCCTCTATGCTGATCAGTTCCTATAAATAAGATCTGGCCTTTTTTATGTCAGTTCCCATAAAAGAGATGTGGACTTTGTGCATTTCATTGATAGAGACATGGTTTGTCCGTCTGTCGGTTCAAATGAAAGGGGTGTGGCCTCAGTGCCTGTCAGTTCCAGTAAAAGTGGCCTCCCTGCCTGTGCTTGTGTCTGTTCTTGTGATTTCTGTGAACGGGTGATGTTTGACTTGCTGCTGTGGCCCATGCCATGAGTTTGTCGAGTTCAGTACAATTTGCTTTGTCATGAAGTTCGGAAAACAAACCCATAACTTGTCTAAACGAAGTGCATTAGTGAAGATAAGCAGGATAGATATAAGTGGCTCATATATTTAATACCAAGAGGATTAGTATGGATTAAATCTCTGGTCTGTAAAGAGCTTTGTTTGGACTGACACATAACAGTTTGGAAGCTTTTTCTTTGTGCATGTAAATAATGGAGGCCGCCATCTGATCTCTGTCTATTTTGTTCTTTCTTTTCTTTTTCTGTTTCTCTTCTCAGTCTCTCTATTATGTCTAGTTTAGCTCACTTCAGTTCGATGTCTACTAGCATAGCTTGAAATAATTATTTTATTTAGAATGGTTCGATTGCTTTACTTTGCTTTACTCTGAGTTTTATGATTTATTATGTATTCTTGCATTATCTTGTGGTTGAGTGCAAAAGTTCTTAGCACAATGAGTGAGACAAAGAAATCTCATTTCTTTTCTTTTTTTTTTTTAAGACATCTATTGTTTACATTTGTTCACTCACTTTTGTGCACTGAAGAATTTAGTTCTAAAAAAGCTTTTCTAAACTTGATAAAAAAAAAATGAGTCTAATGGGCTGTACATACAAAGTTCAGCTCCACCACTTTCAATTCTCTGTGTAGCTTTCAGTTCCTGTCAGTGGTAATGTTTAGAAATAATAATATGCATTGGATGGTTAAATCTGTTTTAGATATTTTGTATTATTATTTTGTCCTGGTTAAAAAAAATGTATTCTAATTTTTGTCATTTGTAAAAGAGAGATATATCTTTACTTTAAAGCCATGGAGGACCACAAGTGTGTGTCAGAGTGTAAAAACATTGGCTATATTAGTATGTATGTATGTATGTATGTATGTATGTGTGTATGTATGTATGTATGTATTAATTAATTATAACCATAATTAAAGCCAAGCACACAATTAGATCAGAGTTGTATTGATATATCAATAGTTTCTTGTGTATCATTTCTTTAATTGAATGCAGACCCAAGTGACCCTAAGACCTCTAAGGTATATTTGTATATTTTCATTTGCACTTATTTTTCAGTATCCCTGGAAATATTACCTGTTACCTGTGAAAACATTCAGGTTCTGATGCATATCCTGTTCACACAAGGAATACATTTAGGTTTCTGTACATGTATACCCCTATGCAAAAAATAAATTCATAAATTACAAGGACCATTAAAGACTTTTATATATATATATATATATATATATATATATATATATATATATATATATATATATACATACATATACATACACACACACTGTATCTTCTTCTTCTTCTTTCGGCTGCTCCCATTAGGGGTCCCCACAGCGGATCATCCGTCTCCATACCACCCTGTCCTCATATATACATATATGTGTGTCTTTAATGGTCTTTGTAACAAACCATTTGTCAGAGTATGAGTAAGGATAAAACAGCTGCACTCCTGAGACTTTCCTGTGCCACCATTTGGTTGTCCACTAAAAACATATTTTGTTCTCTACCTCAGGATACACTGCAGGGACTCCGTTTAAAGTTCCACCATCCCAATCGAATGGAGCCCCACCACCATATTCCCCCTCTCCAAACACATACCCCTCAGCCATGTACCCCATTCGCAGTGCCTATCCCCAACAGAATCTCTACACTCAGGTAAGGGAGCTCTGACTGAGACCAGGGGTCTTTTATTTGTAACACTGAACCACATCGTGTTGAAAGATGATAATTCAGATTTCACTGGGTGAAAACTTTCTGCTGGCAGGAATTTGAGGTGTGTGAGGTGGTGCATTAGGCTGGTGTAAATGACTAACAGCAGCATTTATGAAAATTACTGTTAATATTATTTACTGAGGATTGAGTAAAAGGGGGTGGATTGTTTCATTTTTCACAACCCAGTCTAGACAACTACTTTCAAAGCTCTAAGAAGCATTATGTAGGCGTGTCCTATAGTATATTTCTGAAGTGTTTTGGGAAGTTTCACATTTACTATTTCTAAAAACAAAATTAGTTAAACTATGTGCAAATTGGTTTAATAAAGGGGTCTGTAGAAGATTGTCTTTTACATTGACAAAGTAAAATTATTTGTAGCTATTTGCTGCAATATTAATGTGTGCACTGAAGATGCAGAATACAAAACAGTATATATGCAAATGCATTCATTTCTTACCCTTAGTATGCTTTATTAAGCTTGATGTTTACTTGAGGAACAACGCTTGCGCGCATAAATTAATACAAAGAGTTAATATAAAGCCTGAGGGAGCTAATATCTGCCATTTGTAGGTATTATAAATCTTTTTTTTTTATATATATATATATATATATATATATATATATATATATATATATATATATATATATTTATGCCACATTATGTAAAAATAAAGAGATCAATTGTATTTTTGACTAGTGCAAGTGCAGTAATGTTAGTTTATAAAATGCTGGCTGCACATTTACAACCTCAGATGACTAGTGCATTGAGATTCAGGGATTCATACATACAATGGGATCACAAAATATTCATATTTCCTATTATTTTTTAGTTTTTATTCATTTCATATTTTTTTTTTTACAGTTGAAGGTACTATTCAGTTGTGCATATACTATATTTTTGGGTTTCCCTTTTTTAAGGGTCTCTTGGGATTGTTATATTTAGTTGATATTGAGGAAAATGCAAAAACTGGTCTCAGTTTGCCAACATTAATTAACTTCTTAATTTTGGAGTATGAGGAAGTTAGAACTTTTAATCCTCATATTATTATTTATTATTATATACAACAATATACATTTGTAAAAATGTGATTGAAAAGTTATTTTTAGCAACTGACATTCTAAATAACATTCAAATGCTACTGTCTCTATAGGGAGCCTATTACACTCAGCCTGTGTACGCTGCACAGCCCCACGTTATCCATCACACCACAGTGGTGCAGCCCAACAGCATCCCTTCTGCCCTATACCCTGCCCCGGTGCCCCCTGTGACCCAGCGACCCAGCGCGCTTACCATGGGCATGGTGGCAGGAACCACTATGGCCATGTCTGCAGGTCAAACGAAGAAACAAGCACGCACGCACACACACACACACACACACACACACACACACACACACACACACACACGCATTTTATGGCAGCGGTAGAACCTTTTGACTTCTGTATGTTGCCCTACACATATATATAAATGTCTTCTTCTTCTTCTTTTGGCTGCTCCCATTAGGGGTCGCCACAGTGGATCATCTGTCTCCATTCCTCCCGGTCTTCTACATCTGCTTCTTTCAACCCAACTACCTGCATGTCTTCCTTTACCACATCCATAAACCTACTTCTTGGCCTTCATATTTTCCTCCTTCCTGGTGGCTCCATCCTCAGCATTCTCCTACTGATATACCCCGTGTCCCTCCTCTGCACTATGCCTCCTATGTCCAAACCATCTCAATCAGGCCTCTCTCACTTTGTCCCCAAAACATCTTACATGCGCTGTCCATCTAATAAACTCATTTCTAATCTTGTCCATCGTTGTCACTCCCAATGAAAAACATCTTCAGCTCTGCTTCCTCCAGCTCCACCTCCTGTCTTTTTCTCAATGCCACTGCCTCTAAACCATACAACATCGCAGGTCCCACCACAGTCCTATAAACTTTCCCTCTCACAGATACACTTCTATCACAAATTACTGCTGCTACTTTTCTCTAGCCACTTCACCGTCTGCACTCTTTTCTTCACTTCTCAAACACACTTCTTTGCACTGTTGAACCCAGGTACCTGAATTCCTCTGCCTTCATTATCTCTTCTCCCTGCAACCAGACCTCTCCATTTCCCTCCCTCTCATTTACACACATGTACTCTGTCTTACTCCTACTGACTTTCATTCCCTGTCTCCCCAGCACATACCTCACCTTTCCAGGCTCTTCTCAACCTGCTCCCTACTCTCACCACAAATCACCATATAATGCGCAAACATCATAGTCCATAGAGACGCCTGTCTGACCTCGACGTCAATCTGTCACCACTGCAAACAGGAAAGGGTTTAGAGCCGATCCTTGATGCAATCCAACCTCCAACTTGAACCAGTCTGTCGTTCCTACTGCACACTTCACTGCTGTTACACTGTCCTCATACATGTCCTGCACCACCCTCACATACTTCTGTCACACCAGACACACCAATACCACAACTCCTCTCAGCACATTGTCCTACACTTTCTCTAAATCCACAAACACACAATGCAACTCCTTCTATACTTCTTCATCAACATTCTCAAAGCAAATAAAGCGTCTGTGGTACTCTTCCTTGGCATGAAACCATACTGTTGAACACAGATGGTCACCTCTTCTTTCAGTCTGGCTTCCACTACTTTTTCCCATAACTTCATGGTGTGACTGATCAACTTTATTCCCCTGTAGTAACTGCAGGTCTGCACATCTTCTTTATTCTTAAAAACCGGAACCAGCACACTTCTTCCTCCATTCCTTAGGCATCCTCTCACCTTCCAAAATCCTGTTAAGCAATCTTGTTAAAAACTCCACTGCCATATCTCCTAAACATCTCCACGCTTCTACTGGAATGTCATCTGGTCCAACCGACTTTCCACTCTTCATCCTCTTAATTGCTGCACTCACTTTCTCCTTACTAATCCTATCCACTTCCTGCTTCACCATCTCCACACCATCCAACCTTCTCTCGCTCTCATTTTGCTCGTTCATCAGCTGCTCAAAATACCCTCCATCTCCTCAACACACTCTCCTCACTAGTCAACACATATCCATCTCCATCTTTTATTCCTTACCTTTCTAGCTGTCTCCCTAATCAGTAGTTGCCCAATCATGCAGCACATCTTCACAACCACCGCGCCCTTGTCTGACCTCTTCCCTGAATCTCACACTACAGTATTCCTCCTTCAGTTTCCACCATCTTATTCTTCTTTCAGTCCTCACTCTCCTCCTCTTCTTCTTCACCTCCAAAACCATCCTAAAGACCACCATGCAATGCTGTCTTGCTAAAAACTGTCCCCTGCCAACACCTTACAGTCTCCAATCTCTCTCTCATTCCTTTCCCTAAGACCATACCTACCCATCACCTCCTCATCACCTACTTTCCTTCACCAACATGGCCATTAAAGTCTGCCCCAATCACCAATCATTCTTTCTTAGGTACACCATCTACCACTTCATCTAACTCACTCCAAATGTTTTCCTTCTCCTCCATTTCGCAACCCACTTGTGGAGCATAAGCACTGATGACATTTATCATTACCTCTTCAACTTGCAGCTTCACGTTTATCACTCTATCAGAAACTCTTTTCACCTCCACTACAGTCTTACTGTACTCTTCCTTCAGAATCACCCCTACACCATTTCTCTTTCTATCCACACCATGATAGAACAGTTTAAAGCCACCTCAAATGTTCCTGGTCTTACTCCCTTTCCACTTGGTCTCCTGAACACACAACATATCTACCTTTCTTTGCTTCATCATATCAGCTACCTTGCTCCCTTTACCAGTCATAGTACCAGCATATAAAGTGCCAACCCTAACCTCCCCTCTCCTACACTTCTCCTTTTCCCGCTGTCTCTTTAGACGTCTTCCTCCTCTCCTTCTCCTCCTTCGGCCAACAGTAGCCCAATTTCCATGGGTACCCTGTTGGCTAATAATGCCTGTGACGGTCGTTGGTAACCCGGGCCGCGACCGATCCGGTATGAAATTGTGGTTTGTGATCCACATATTTGATTTGGCACATGTTTTACGCTGGATGCCCTTCCTAACGTAACCCCCACCCCCCATTTATCCGGGCTTGGGACTGGCACTAAGAGTGCACTGTTTTGTGCAAACCTAATGGCTGGGTTCTCTTTTTAAATCATGAAACACACTCAGATTGCAGTCATTTTGTGCTGTCAAATCATTAGGGCAGCAATGCACACCAGGGTTTTTGCATCACATTTAAGCAATTTATATTTATATTGCATATATATATGTATATATAACATCAATAAAAATCAATACACCAGTAGATATTTGGAGTTGACATAAAGAGGTACAGTGGTGTGAAAAAGTGTTTGCTTTCAATTTTTTTTTGCATGTTTGTCACACTTTAATATTTTAGATCATTAAACTAATTTAAATATTAGTAAAATATAACACAAGTGAACACAACGTCCAGTTTTTAAATGAAGGTTTTTATTATTGAGAGAAAACTACATGGCCCTGTGTGAAAAAGTGTTTGCCCCCCTGTTAAAACTGTGGTTTATTACACCTGAGTTAAATTTCTCTAGCCACACCCAGGCCTGATTACTGCCACACCTGTTCGCAATCAAGAAATCTTTAAATAAGACCTGCCTGACAAAGTGAAGTAGACCAAAAGTTCCTCAAAAGCTAGACATCATGCTGAGATCCAAAGAAATTCAGAAACAAGTGAGAAAGAAAGTAATTGAGATCTATCAGTCTGGAAAAGGTTATAAAGCCATTTCTAAAGCTTTGGGACTCCAGCGAACCACAGAGTAATGATTCACAAATGGCAAAAACATGGAACAGTGGAGAACCTTCCCAAGAGTGACCGGCCGACCAAAATTACCCCAAGAGCACAGCAACGACTTATCCAAGAGGTCACAAAAGACATCCAAAGAACTGCAGGCTGTACTTGCCTCAGTTAAGGTCAGTGTTCATGACTTCACCATAAGAATGAGACTGGGCAAAAATGGTCTGCATGGCAGAGTTCCAAGACGAAAACCGCTGCTGAGCAAAAAGAACATAAAGGCTTGTCTCAGTTTTGCCAGAAAACATATTGATGATCCCCAAGACCTTTGGGAAAATACTTTGTGGACTGACGAGACAAAAGTTTAACTTCTTAGAAGGTGTGTGTCTCATTACGTCTGGCGTAAAAGTAACACCGCATTTCAGAAAAAGAACATCATACCAATATATAAAAATATAAAATATGGTGGTGGTAGTGTGATGGTCAGGACCTGAAAGACTTACTGTAATAAATGGAACCATGAATTAAAGGATGAAAAAATCCTGAAGGAGAATGTTCGGCCATCTGTTCGTGACCTCAAGCTGAAGCGAACTTGGGTTCTGCAGCAGGACAATGATCCAAAACACACACATTTACATTTACATTTGCGGCATTTAGCAGACACCCTTATCCAGAGCGGCGTACAAAAGTGCTTTAAAGCTCTAGTATTGAATAAATCTACACTGGTACGCAAGATTACAAACTTAATATAAATATAACTCGAATTCTACAAACTTGGAAAGTGCTTATTTAGGTATTTCAGGAATTTCCAGCTAGTCCACCTCTGAATAGCTGAAGAAAAACAAAATGAAGACTTTGGAGTGGCCTAGTCAAAGTCCTGACCTGAATCCTATTGAGATGCTGTGGCATGACCTTAAAAAAGGCGGTTCATGCTCAAAAACCCTCCAATGTGGCTGAATTACAACAATTCTGTACAGCGCTGTAACAGACTTATTGCAAGTTATAACAAACACTTTTGATTGCAGTTGTTGCTGCTAAGGGTGGCCCAACCTGTTATTATTTTTAGGGGGCAAACACTTTTTTACACAGGGCTATGTAGTTTTGGATTTTGTTTTCCCTTAATAATAAAAACTTTAATTTAACAAACATTAGTTTGATAATCTGGAACATTAAAGTGTGACAAACTTGCAAAAAATAAGAAATCTTTAAGCAAACCATAATAATAATAGCTTGATGTAGCTAACTAATAGATAAAATAATTGGCTACATGTTGGCTAAGTATAAAAATTGCCAACTTTAATTTCTGCCTCTATTGTTCTAATCATAATCTTTACAGATAGCAGTGCCTATTTCTTTATACTTTGATAGATGTTGCTGCTGAGTTGTACAAAGACTAAAAATAATGCCATGTGATTCTTCAAACAGGAACACTTTTGACCACACCCCAGCACACTTCTATTGGTCCACACCCAGTTACGGTGCCAACATATCGTCCGCAAGGAACGCCTGGCTACAGCTATGTGCCACCTCATTGGTAGAGCCCACTTGTCAATCATGTAAGTTCTTTTCTCCATTTGCTACGTTATTAAATATTGTTTTAACTCATAAGCTTCCCTGTTGGTTTCCTTGTGGTTGAATTGTTACTTTTATATTTGTGCACATAGACTGAAGTGTAGGTTTATGATTTTTTTATTTTTATTTATTTTTTATTTTTTAATAAGTAGGCAAGTCAGACAACTTATTTAGCTTTGCAATCTGCATGCAATTCTGTGATGGTCTCATCCAGTGGTCTCATCCAATGATCCCAAGATAAATCCTGGATTTTCCATGACCCGGGGTTACTGTAGATGAGTGGATGAGTGATTATTGATAAATGGTACTAAAACCTGATAAAAGTGGAAAAACGTAAATGGCCCAAGCTGTGACCTCAACCCCACTGAACACATTTGGGGTAAACTGGAACACAAAATCTCTCATTTGATATTAGTGCCTATCTTTACTAACACTCTTGTGGATGAATGTGGTTCCAAAATTAAATGGAAAGGAGAATGGAGACTGTTCTAATATGCACATTATTAAAACCTAGCCAGGTGTTTTCATACTTTAAAATTAACACTTTAGCTACAAAACAGCCTTTACTTGATTACCATCATTACCAAGTATGAATGTTTTTAGAAGCTATTTTTTTAAGTGTTGATTCCCTTTATACCTGGAGATCTTTTGTGACACCTCCAGAAGTAACCCAATAACCTCCAGTCTTTTGGGCAAATATTCTACTAGATTTCGATGCAGGGGTGTGAAGATTAGTGTTCATTCAACCATAGGGGCATTAATCAAGTCAGATACCGATGTTGGGTGAGGAGACCTCAGGTGCAGTCAGCGTTTCCCAAAGGGGGACCAACATGGCTACTATTCCATAATTCAACACTATACTGGACTGTAGTTAATTGGAATAACAAGATAATGACCAAATGCATGCTATTTAGAGAGCAAACAGTTAGCTGGAGTGGTATCTTATTATGGTATGGCCTGGCCAGTCACCACACCGAAATCTTTTTGAACTGCTCTGGGATGAACTGGTTCACAAGGTCAAAAAGAAAAAATAAACCTTATTTAATATCTTGGCAAGTTTTACAAGACGCATGGCAAAATATTTCATCTGCATTTTTGGAGAAGCTAACACTGTATGTAAATATTTCTAAGGCTCTAATAAGGTTTTGGCTGATGATATAATTTGTAATAGGGAAAGAAATAATTTTAATTAGTAAAGAATGCAGGATTTTTGCTACCGTTCACAAATTGTTGGACCCCACTGTAACGATAAGGTATGTACAGTATATAGAGTATATTTTAAATAATTTCCATAGCTCTATTTCTGCCAAGATTGTTTCTACACTACAAATACCTTTTCTTATGCTGCAAGTGGACTTGTTTGTAGTAGGTGATTAATAACTTTAGAGATATTCTTGGATGTTAAACAATCGTAAAACACAGCATTCAGATTCTGACGCCTGTTTCTCTTTTTCTTCACCAGATCTGGAGTTAAATGTCGTATGCAAAATCCTCAAGTTTTACACGGGCTCTCTGTGATCAGCAGCCGCGTCTGCCGGGACAGAAGAAAAAAGGGTCACTTTATGCATTCTTATGTCTTATTTTGTAAAAGCTGCTTTTAATTTTTTTTGTTTTTAATTATATTTAATTTTTCCCCCGTAATAATTTCCTCTTGTATTTTAGTCTTGGTATTCCTGACCTATTTTGTTGCATTTGTTTTTTTTGTTTTGTTTTGTTTAGTTCAGTTTAATTCGCTAATTATTAAGTCAACTCCTGCGGAAACTCCAGAATGATTTTGACCAATTACGACTTTGAAACAATGTGCTTTTTTATGTTGTTGTTGTTGTTGTTTCCTGTTGTTGTTCCATATTTCCACCAATGAGTGGGAATGTACATTGCACCATGCTCATCATCATGTCTGTCATGCCAAATATAAGGTTTAGATAGTAGTGCAGGGTGTTTTTGTTTTTGTTTTCCTTACATTTGTGTAGATTTGTAATTTCTTTTTCCAGATTCCCTTTTCAGAGGGGCTGAGACGGGTTTCTGCTTTTTTCGGGTTTTTGATTTTACACAACTTTACTTCACTTCATCTTCTAGCATTGATAACAAGGGTGTCTTCCAGCTTGTAGCAGTTTAATAGGTACATTTGTAAGAAGTTTAACAGTGCGTAGAGCAGCTCTACGTCATTCAAACCTTCATTTAGGATGTCGAGCGCTTACACTAATCTCACTTATTAACTTAGTGAAGGACTCAGATTTCTTTATTTATTGGATCATCTGGAAATAGAATAAGTTTCCAAACTATGACATGCATATTATATTTCTATAGATGCATGTAATGTGCAGAGATGCGTTTTGGCAGTGGCTTGCAGTTGCACATACACACTGAAACATCTGCCAACACAAAGTGTCAGTGGAGGCAAGTGATGTAATAAAATAAATTTTAAAAAGGCACTTAGGCTTAGGGATTGGGGTCAGATTTCATCTTACAAAAAATACGTGCCAAAACAGGACGTTTGGGACCGACTGGGTCATGGGTTAATATTCATGATTTCTGTATTTTGGTAGATCGTATGTATGAAACACATTAAGTAAGCAAAAGAGGAAAAGCAAACATGGCAGGAAATTAAACATCTCTTCAGTAGTAGCTTAAGGGAAGGTCCTTTTTGAACACCACATGAGCGTTGCTGCAGGACAGTCGGCAGGAACAAAAGGAAAGTGTAGAAGATTCTTATAGTGAAACCAAATGTGATTTATATATATATATATATATATATATATATATATATATATATATATATATATATATATATATTCAGCTTCTCCAATTAGGGGTTGCCACAGCGGATCATCCGTCTCCATATATATATATATATATATATATATATATATATATATATATATATATATATATATATATATATATATATATAATGTGTGTGTGTGTGTGTGTGTGTATATGTTACTAGTAATACATTTAGCTGTGAATAATTGTAAAATTGTAAATTTGTCCCATCTATTTCTTCTCAGCAAGTATGTATATGTGTGTGTATATATTACACACACACACATCATACTTATTTTGCATCGTGTACTCGCATCATGACAAATTGAGTATGCAACTAAAATAAAAAACATTTAAAAATAATATTTAAAAAAACTAACTGAAGCTTAGTTATTATTCCTCACTATATTTCCATTAAATTGTGTTTTCTAGGCTAACTAGTAAAATTCTGTTTCCTTTGCACTGGTCATGCACCAGTTCCAATCAGCAACCAGCTTGTGATGTTCAATAATGATCTGCTCTTGTCATTTTTATCTGATGTCTATGTTTTTGAATTTGTGGTTGTGTTTTTGGTTTGTTCATGTTTTGCATTTACCACAGGGTTGTTTTTTATCATACATTATTCTGCATTTGGAATGAAGTGGTGATGATGGTAGTAAGCAGTAGCCCAGCATTGACATTACAAGGTGACAAAATACTACCCCAGTTTTTGTTTGTTGCATGCACTCTTTATTTTTTACAGTGTTATTATTTTTCAAATAAATTTTAATATTAGCCTATTTCTGTTGCTTTAAACAGTATTCGTTTAACAAATTGTTAATATGTCAATATTGTGACTATTCAATATTGCAGGAAAAAAAATCCTTTTTAATTGTCGTTGTGCCAGAATCAGAGAATACAGTCTCTGTGTATTGGCTGTAGGCCATTGGAAAAGGTTTAATTTGGGAAAGACATAAGTTTTTTTTGTTTGGGTTTTTTTTTTTTTTTTTTGTTCTTTTTTAATAGAATCTCAAATGTATGGTCAAAATAATGACTAGCTGACTATCAAGGGCTCTGATTTTTGCCATTGACCACCATTTTATAGTTCAAAGATCTTTTTCAATGGACTTGATGTCACACTAAATTTACAACCTCCGAGATATGTGCATCTCAATTTCTGACTTCCAACAAAATGAAAGAGTATGGCTCCAGACACTCTACAATAAATAGTGCTGCTTATTTACTTTTAAATTAGATTAGGATTTGCTTTAGCTCTATTGACATACAGACCTGACTCTAGAACACTGAGTTATACAGTTTGCCTATCACTAATGTTAAGCTTTTTGTTAGTTTTTGAGGTTTTACTTTTTTAAGAGAGCAAAGAAAATAGGATTATTTTCTACCTTGATCAATAGCTAAGGTCAAAAATTCACCTCATTATTACTGTAGGTAAGCAGCAACACTCAGTCATGCCCACATTTTTAACATATGGCCTTCAAGCCACACCCACTCAGGGTCATTCATATTTTCCCATGAACACACCACATGCCATATATGGACTCCCGTTTTACAGGCAATCCTTTCTAAATTGTAGTTGTGACTGATCGCTTTGTCACTTTCTAGTGTGAACATAGGCTAAGGAAAAGTAGGGCATAAAAGAATGGCATTAAGGTGGCCAGTTGAGAAATCCCCTCGTCCTTGTTGAACATTTCGGTCATGAGGCTTTGCTGCACAGATTTTAGAAGTATTTGTTAAATGCAATAAGAAAAACTGCCTCGATGTATAACAGTGTTGCAAGACAGAGAATATCATGAATCCTATTCCCTTGTAATCTACGAATGCACTACAGTACATATCAGTTAATTTATGAAGTAATATCAGCATATTGTCACATAGTTAAATAATAATCAAATATACGGTACACACTATTTAATGATCTACTAAAGGAAGACAAGTATATACTACAGTACCCATTAGGCTTGATTAAGAATGTGCCGATATTCTGTTTTTGAATCTTTTAGGGCAGCCTATACAAATATTACCATAGCATTGTATATATTCAAAAACTATTTCCTGTATCTTTCTCGTTGACTAGCATGTCTTTTTTTTCCCTTAGAACTTAAGGACTTTCCTGGGAGAAAATTCTCCCAAGAAAAATCTCGAACAAACAGCCTTGTGATGAGCGCAAGCTAGGTTATAGTTAGCTGACTAACATAGATAGCTAACTTTGCAGTATATGGGCAGCTTTGAGATAATATAGTTTAACTTCTTGATTTTGATCGCAGAGTCAGCACCTATGAACAGAAATACACTCTCAGACATGACAATTTGGGAACAAGTTTCATGTTGAGAATACACAACCATAGTAGCCACCTTTCAATAGAAACTCATCGAGGGCATGTGTTGAATATTGTGGTTTATCCTATTATTATAATTATTATTAATATTATTATTATCATCGGCACATCCCTAGTCATGGAGGTGATATTATTCTCAGTAAACATATTTATCGTTCAGGCTACTCAAACACTACTTTAAATATATTAATCTGAATGAGAAGTTTCACAGAAATTTTATGCAACATAATGGCACAGGCGGGTTCGAGCTCTTGAGGTCGGTTTTAGCAGAGCCGTGGAGAAATATTCCTTTATCAAAAAGGAGAGAGTGAGAGGATAAATAACTTTTACAATTCATTTACTTTTGCAATTAATTACTTAATTGCATATATGTACGGCAGCATAGAAAACCCCTTCATTTCAAAAACTTCTAAAGTCAGAAATTGTCAGAATACAAAATTGGTGTTGGTGTTTCATATTGTGTTTTTTATTTTGTATTTTTTGGGGGGGGACATTATCCCTATAACAACCAACATTTGCCATGTTAAGTCTATTCACTGGCAAAAATGTAAAATAAAAAAAAAACAAAAAAATTAAGTTAGCACATTTAAACATTCCATAATAGAGGCTATGCTAAGCAAGTTAACGATTGTCAGTACTCGGCAAATGCTTCAGACTGAGGGTGCTAGCAAGCAAATGCCGGATATAAATAAATGGCAAATAGAAGGATGTGGACAAGAATTCGAATGCCCACATATAAGCATTTCTGTCTCTACTTTCATTTATATGCGAAGGAAGTAATGCCTTGCATAAGTATTTACCCCTGTTGCATTTTATCATGTATTGTAGTATTAAAACCTAGAATTGAAAATGGACATAATTGAGATGTTTATGATGTAGGCAATATGTATCACAAAAGGTAATTTAACAAAAATGCAGTTATTTGTTGGTTGCATGATTATTCATGCCGTGGGTCAATACTTAGTAAAAACACCTCTGGTTGCAAATAAAACAAGATGTTTTCTGGGATGTGTAAATAAACACACTGTTCATAAACTATACCTTACTTTCCGGTCCAAGGTCCTGGTTCTGGAATTCTGTAGAGACTGCATTTTTTTCATCTTTTACACCACTAATTTGTGGAGGAAAAGAAAACATATACCACATGATCATTTCCTGTTTTTACTTACGATATAAATCTGTCACAGCTGTAATGATTAAAATGCTATGAAAATGAAACTGTGGGGTTTATTATATAACTAATAGACAGTCCTCACTGCCGTAACATTTAAAACATTCTCATTACAAATATCTAATTATAACTATTAATCTAATATACTGATAAATAAACCAAATGCCCACTGCAAAACTAGTCTTCAGATTCAGAGCTGTGGTGGGAAACCTTACTTGGTCAGATTGGATGGGTTACCATTAGTGAAGTCTCCCACCAAATTCTTTGACTTTGGTTTAACACATTCAGGTTCTTAATTTTGAACCATTCCACTGTAATTTTGACTTTAGACTTTGGGTTTATTGTCCCATTCGGCCCTAGTTGAAAGTAAACACTTATGTAAGGGAGCATATTACAAACATTGCCAATTTGGTTGATGTTTTTTCATCCAGTGAGATTTTCTCTTTTCCACAAATGTCAGAGTGGTCTAAAAAATGAAAACTTTGTGTTTCATTACAGTTGATTATTTCTCTGTATCACATCCGTAAATGACATGAAACCCGTTCGCCACCACAGACAGGAAAAACGACAATGATACCTAATTACAGCATATAAAATCCATTTCTCGATTTGTAGGAAGTATAGCTGAATATCAGGCAAGCAGGGTTTCTGTTTCTAGTAGTCAAGTTGTTTGTTCATGCTGATGTGATATTACAAACAGGCGCTGAACTTGCCTTGCTAAGATACGGGATAGACTACAGGCAGATGCTAATGCTATCATGACTAACTGAGAGGTTAAGATGGTAAATAAACAAGAGGTATTTAGTTTGCATATTATTTAAGTATTGGTGAGGTATAGGGAAAATAACTTTTTTTTACTTGTTAATTTGAATGCTATTCTTTTCTAAACCAAATTACTAGCATTCTACATGGTGTCCTGGTACTTCATGTATACAGTGCCCTCCAGGATTTTTGGCGCCGCAGAGTGGTGCAACACAAAATCATCTCCTTATCAGCGAAGGAGTTTCAATCCTTTACCATTTTAACACAACATTAATTAGTGATGCAAAATGACAAAATTACTGGCACCCCAACATATAAGATATAGTTAAATAAAGCCAATAAAGTTGGCGAGATAAGAGATCTAGTGGTCAGGGTTTTTTCCCCCATTAAAAATAACGTTTGCATTTATTTAAAAACATTAATTGAGGGTTTTATGGTGTTATTTTGATAGAGCCACAATACATACTTTCTCCTATTATTTGTCACATAGATATTTAATCTGTAATATTAATTATCATTAAACTATTAAAACCTAGTATGTCTGGAGGGCACTGTAAATATTTAAACAGAGCTTGGTTTTTCTTTCTGTCACTTTCTCCTTTTCAATATAAATGTCCAAATGTCCATCTATCTTAATAACAGTATTATGGCAGGCAGGAAGATATTGGTTTAAACTAGGACAAATCAGATCTGTAATGCAAGACTTAATGCAATCAATGCAATTTTAAAGTTATTAATCAGTTCACTGGTTGAGGTTGCTTCTGAGACGGAAGTCGGAACCTCATAACTCGAAAATGTAGGATTTTAGAAGTGTTTTTGTTGATATTTTTACACTAACAAAAGTTGGTTAGATTTAAAAGTAAATGAGTCCACACTTACCTGTAATTACTGCGCTTTCGACCCTAAGTGTTATTTAAGTTTTTATTAATGATTGATGTTACTTTTATTCTTAAGAAAAAATGATCAGGAGTGTGGTGCGTAACCGTGTGAGGGAAATTTCAGAGCACAGGTCTTTAAACAGGTCTCTTCCACTTGTTTAACCCATCGCTTTTTCTGTCTTTATAACGGCCTGCTTCAAGTAAAATTGTGGTGCTGTTGAATTATCCGATCCTTCTTTAATGGCTCTTGTGCTATACTGAAATTGTCAAATTCAATACTTTATGGTTGCAGCTTGGGCATTAAATTGATTTATAGTATTATTGTTTCATGTTTTACTTTCACTCAGAGTATCATAGGCTTGCATCCTTGACTGGAAAAGACACCTACTGATGCTCTGTATTATTAATTTTTTATTATTATTATTTCCAACCAAGGAAACGCATTTGTCCGCTTTCCTAAAAATAAAAAAATTTTAGGAGAACAAAGACCTCCCCAAAACTACTATATTTCAATGCCTCTATGATGATTTAACATGCTTTATATTTATTCCAACTGAATATAAGAATACACCTAGTCTGCTGTGTTTTGCTTGCTCTTAAAATCGGATACTGAAGAGGAAAGTCAGCGTCTTCCAAATAAACACAAAGTACAAGAACGCTTGGATCATTAGAACATTATACTCTTCTCTGTTTTGTAGCAGGTTTTACACACACTTGTAAAACTGAACTGAATGCTCTTATGAGGTGAGGAGACCTGTTTCAGGCCTGTGATATGAAGTGTAAATCTGTTTTTTTTATTTTTATGGGTTTTTATATAAAAAATTTTTGTTGTTTATTTTTATTTTTTGGAAAGATCAATTAGTGATCTCATTGACAGAATTATGCCAAGTTTGTAATTGTATAATATTTACTGTAAGATGTAGAACGTTGAACTATTAAAAATTTTCCCAAAAAAAAAAAGGATTTTTTTTTTATTTTTTTCTGCACTTATACATCAGTGACTATGCACCTTTACAAATGGATTAAAAGCCTCTTGCACATGTTCCAAAGTCTATCTGAAATTTTTATCATAAAGTTTTTCATCTTCTCCTTCTTTCACCTTATTGGGGGTGAACCTTATTTCAAATTTATCCCAAATCTACCATTCTGTACTGAATGCTTCTAAAAAGCTGTCAAATTTAACGTCTCTGGGTCAATCAATTGAAGACTTTACCAGAGTAAATTTAGGGTTTGCCACCAGATGTAAACTATTGGTAAGCGTAAAAAAAATAAAAAATTCTAAGTCGCATTCATGAAAAACTATGCCTACCATTGCATTAAAACTAATTGTAATAAAATTAGAAATCTAAAATTAAATTAAAAAAATTATAAAATGAATCATTAAATAATGTATTGTCAGTGGTCAAGGTAATCCATGACTAAAGGGTTTAATTCCCATGACTGCTAGTGGAACTCAACACATCTATGTGCTTGGATTTCATTTCTCTCTCACATTTGTGGTCTAAAGATTAATGTAAATGATTCAGTTTTGCAATTGCTACTTTAAACTGTGTGGGAATGGAGTACACTGTGAAAATTGCAAATGTTGTGTACGTGAACTAGTAATTGTGTGTAAATACTGTTTGCACTTCATTAGAAAACATTTCAGAATTATCATAGATCAGCATGTTTCACTTCTCTCTCATAAACTCAAATTTCCTGAATGAAGAAAGTTACATACGCCAACTAAAACTCGTCATTTCACTCTCTGAAAGTACCTTTCCTTGTTGCAGGGCCTTATGGACCTTCATTGTTAACTGTGTTAACCTTAAAAGCATATCAAATGTACTTGGGTACATCAGAGGTCCTTAAAATCCAAGCCTGTACCTTAAATGAACTGTTTAACATTTACTACATTCATATTTAAAGGTATTAGAAACATACTTAAGGAATGAAAGTTGGAAATCTGCCTAGTAGCACAGTAGCTAGTAGTGTTTAAACATGTTATAGACTCATGGTTATTTTTCGTCTGTGTTTTGCTACAGTAAAACATAGGCAACAGCAACATATCTAACCAACTGTGATGATTTAATTAATTTTCAAATTCTTAGTTTTTTTGATCTGCTAAGCAGAATTTTCAGCTACAGTTTTTACTGGCAGAATAGTAATCAGTTAATGTGGAATGGGAGGTTTTAAAATCTTACAAATACTATGATCAGGTGTGTATATATATGTTTTATTGTAGCTATGCAGCAAGTTCCACAGACATATAGTCTCAGAACACTGGACAGGCTACAATATCAAGCTGTAACACACATGTACCATACTGGCCTGAACAGTGTTTAATTTGACTTAACAATTTCAAACTACAAAATCGGGCACAAAATAAATCAAAAGGTAAATGAACTGAAGTACTTAGATAGAGCAAATCAAATTCATGTGCTTCTAATTAAACTTTAATGAATGCACTATATAGACAAATGTTTGTGACCATATGTCTGACCATGATATATGTACATGTATTTCAATTACATTTTGGTTGCATATCAAACTGTGCTTTAAATCCTCTAAAAATAAAAATAAAATAGAGAACAGTTTAATTCAAACTGCTAAATGTGTGCAAAATTTAATTTCATTAAGAATAGTTTAGATGTAATTGGGAAAATATTGATTACTCAATGTTTGCCACTTACCCAAATTGAGTGTAGTGTGTGTATATATATATATATATATATATATATATATATATATATATATATATATATATATATATATATATATATATATATATATGTCATATAATTGAGACTAAGAGAGTCTCTAAAACTTTAATCGACAAGCTTAACCTGATTACCCTCTAAGTGAATTTTCTTTTAATAAAACACAAATTTACAAATGTATTAGGATCATGAGAGCGCTCGGTTAGCCCCCAAAAAGATTAGGTAATTTGGTGGGATAGTTATTTATTGTTTTTCCAAACTGAAGTCCATTCTCTATATTTTTATTTTACCTGTGGTATTTTGTTAAATGAATGATAATAATGATTATTAATGTAATAAAACTATAAGAAAACATGAGTTAAACCTGTAGCTCAACCTCTGACCTTGTATTTACACTTTATATTATTTTATTGTATTGCAATGAATTCCATATATGTAAATGTTTACTTAAACAAAGCTAAAACTGAAACTGAAATGACTTCTTACCCTGAGAAACAGGAAAATGTAAACCCTGTTGTCCAAATAATTTTATACACATTTTTTTCTAATTTCTCTGATGATGCTGTTTTTTATATACATATGTATGGATGAACTCAACAGATGTCACATCCGAGTCATACCACAGTCTACAATCACTACAATTATAATATTATGACACATTCGATTATTTAATGAAGGTCTTTTTTATCTATTATCAGTAAATGAAATTACACCCACCCATAGGTAATTTGAGTCAGCTTTAAATTTAATACCAAAGATGGCAAAAGTACAAACATCCTTCACTCAAGTAGAAGTGCAGATACCCACATTTCAAAAGACTCTGGTAAAAGTTAAAGTACTGAATACAGTTTTTCAGGTACTTAAGTAAAAAAATAAAAATAAAAAACCCTAATACCTGTTCTACTGTCATGCTGGTAACTGGACCTCATATCATATTTACATATTAATACAAAAAAATTACAATGTTGTTATCTAATGAATGTTTCCAGAATGAACAACCACCATATAGAACACAAGCAGAGCAATGATGATGATCAGGTAATCAAGAATGTCTCTGTTCTCAGTCGTGTTTGCATCACTGACTCCCTCTGTCTCATTCACATTAACCCCATACTTCTTGCCTTCTGTCTTCCTTTCTGTTAGCTTCGTAAACTAGTCTGTGGTGTGTAACAGCCAGGAAATGATACACCAGTGGTAGATTGGCGCAGTGAAAAGAAAAAATATTGATTATTTCACCAAATAGATTAAAACCAAAGTAATGAGCCTATTTTGAAAATGTAAGAAGTAGAAAGTACAGATATTTGTTTAAAAAATGTAATGGGTGAAAGTAAAAAGTTGCCCGAAAAACGAATAGTGAAGTAAAGTCTTCATACCAGAAAAAATCTGCTTAACTACAGTAACAAAGTTTTTGTACTTCATTAATTTTCACCTCAGTTATATAATAACCACAGTTATTCACGCAAGCCCCTGTGCACTGTAACACACCCATTTCGACTTCGCCCCAATGCCATCTTTCTTACTTAGCCTCTTTTAGTTTATGAGTCTCAGAGTCCAGACACTAATAACTGTGCTGCCAGATTTTTATTTCTTTTCATTATGGGTTCTAATTTCTACTCTACACCCTCAGCTGCCATCTGGCTGAATTATTTTACTTTAAAGCAAATAATAAGTTCTGGCATTGAGGGTCAGTGAGTAAAAAGTTGTAAATTCAAATTCCAGGAATGTCAGTGACCCATAAATTGTGCTCTTAAGCAAGACCTATAACTACAATACTGTTCTTGAATTCCACCTCAGTTAAAAATCCCTTTAATATAAATGAAAAATATCTATACCAACATATGCAATATAGATGTGACTTAAATTTGAGATTGCTGGCATTTCAGTTATGTCCAGAATTAACTAGTGGAAAACTGCCAGTCCTGACAATATACCTGGTTGAGTAAATAGGAAAAAGTGCCACAAATTGCAGATATTGTAACAGATATCTTTAAAATCTCCCTATGTGAAACATTTGTCCCTGTTTGCTTCAAGAAAATCATCATCATCCTTTTCACTAAGAAATCATCTGTGAACTCTCTCAGAGACTACCAGCTCATCAGACTAAGACTTATCATCATGAAGTGTTGATCAATAACCATATTTTTTTAAATGCTGATACCATTCAAATGAACCTATTAGTCTGACCACTAAACAGAGGAAACCATATCTACTGCCTTCCAACTGTCTATGACTTACCAGGACCAAAAGGATAATTATGAAAAGATTTCGGTTATTAACTTCTGTTCAGCATTTAACACACTCAGTCAGCAACAATCAGAAAAAAATCTGTCTCGACCACCTCCCTCTGCAGCTGGATCCTGGTCTTCCTGGCCAAAAGACCCCATTCAGTAAGGATCAGCACCTCCTCTAGCATTACCGAAGCAAACAATGGCATTTCCTAGGGCTGTGTGCTCAGTCCATTGACTACTGCTGACTCATGACTGTGCAGCAAAGTACAATTCAACTAACATCATCAGATTTTCCACAGCTAAAATACAGTTGTAGATTAGCAACAGTTATGAGTCAGCATACAGGGAGGCATCGAGACATCAGTCTGGTCTTGTTGATAAGATCAAAAAGTTTGTTGACTTGGACCCATTGGACACGAATAGACCAGTCGCTACTGCACATCAATTATACAATTGTCGATGGAATGAAAAGATCCAAGTTTCTACAAATGCAGCTCTCAGAGGTCCTTTTCTAAAATCTCGACACCACCTGTCTAGCCAAGAAAGAGCAGCAGCATCTACTGCACATTTTCTGCAGAGAGTGGAATAGCTAAAATTCCCCCTTCTATCATTACCACTTTTGACAAGGAATGATGGAGCTGTTCTAGTTAAATGTCTAGTATGGTATGTTTCAAAATGCATGTCCCTAGAACAAGTGTGAGGGCAGCTGAGAAGATCATTGGCCTCTGTCTAACCACCATTGTTCTTTTCATTAACAAGTGATTCCTACGCAAATTAACAGCATCTCAAATGACCCCTGGCAAAGGTATAGAAGCATCCAGTCAGAATATTCAACAAACTGTTGCCTCCCAGCTCTTAATGGTCTGATTGGCTGGCGGTAACTGGCCCTTGGACTTCATATTAAGAGATAACAGCGACGGATTGCAATGGCAACTTAAAAAAACTGGCTTTGGATCAGGGGTCACCAACGTTAAAATCGTTAAAATACCAGCATTATAAAGGGCAGGTGTGGAGTGATAGGTGTACATTGGTAACTTTTATTAGATACCGCTCAGTCCAGGATGAAAAACTAAGATGAACCCCATCAGAGGGATTAGGGGTGTAGCCAAATGAATCATTCTGTACATTCTCAAAAAGCCGATAAACCCCTCTAGAAGATAAGATCTCTATGTCAGAGTCAACAATCAAGGGAAGATTTCACGAGAGTAAGTACAGTAGGATTGTCACAATATGTAATCCACTGTTACTGTAAAATGCAAAAACATACAACTGACTCTAACGCCATACAATTCTGAAGAAACTGCTGTAATTCCTACAGCAATCACTCTAATTGCATGCAATAAAAATAAAGCCAAAATGTCAACACTTTAGGTTTCTTCATTAATGAGTTTCAATATTTCCAATACACTTTGGTAGACAGGTAAACCTCGTAATTTTTATAATGTACTTCTTTCAGACATAAATCATATACGGAGAGACTGTAAGAGTTGCACCAGCTTTGTATTTGCAAAGGTTTCTACTTCTCTAGTCAGCTTTTTTGAGTGGAAGTATTTGCTAATCAGACAATTAGCCAATATAAAAGGATGTAGCATGACAGGATAGTTACAGTGTCGGCAAAGTTTCCATAGTACCTCAAGCAGCTCTACAGCATTTATTAAAAAAATATAAAAAGACTATCTAACTAATTAGATTCAAGAAGTCAACAGCACTATAGCATAAATTATTAAATTTTTAAAAAAAAAAAATGTATAAAGAATGCTATACACATACATGAAAATGCTTCCAAAAAAGCTGCTTATTGACCAATCATTTTTGTTGCAGTAGTAATGCAGCAACATTCAGCATGTCTTCACTGCCGGAAAGCATGTAGTATGTTTCACTTCTCTCTCACGGTCTCAGGCTTCCTGGATGAGGAAAGCTACTACTAACCAAAATGTGCCCTTTTGCATGTGAAACACACGCATAACTATTTCCTGTATCCATGAAGCCACAATTAATAGAGCAAACAATAAAACTATATCTTGTAAAAGGAGTACTTGAATAATAATTATATTAATTTTAATTATTATTATAATTATTGAGAGTTATTAGTCTCTGCAAAGAATTCTATCTGGTACACTTTCTGTTAGGGAAACATTTGTACACACTGCAGATTTGTAGGTGCAGTCATGTGACCTGGTGGACATTAATGAAGTAAATGTAATTCGTTACTGTACTTAAGCAGTTTTTTAAGAAGTATTCCTGTTTGTTACTTCACTACATTTCAAAGTTAAATATCACAAAAGTCGTTCCTTTTTATTTATGAGTGGATAAAAACGTAACTTGTCAGGGAAAAGCCCGTGCTGTTTTAAACTTGTTTTGATGGGCGTTTGGCAGTAGCGGATTTAGGCGACAAGGGCAACTTCGCCATCCACGCAAAAAGAAAGAAATAAAAAAAGGCAATCTTTTTTTTTTGCCGCTTATTTGCACAATCTAGTCAATTATTATATCATGTCACGATCAGTAAACCTAATCGGGACCGGAATGTGCACACAAGTTCCCTCACTCATACACTTAGAAAGGAGAGGTGGGGGTTGGGTGCTTTAGTGGTTTCAAGTAGGAGAACTGACTAGAACAATGCTAAGGTTATATCTTCATTTAGGTAATCACCTTAATTCTTCCAGTCCCTTTCAGTTAAAAAAATATAATTTAATCTTACAAAGGTCAAACTAATATATCAGTGAATTACATTGTTACATTTCCATTTTGTTTGGGAAATCTTATTCATAAACAAAAAGTCTTGAAAATTGCAACCTTCCTTTTCACATTTCTTAATTGAAATATATGTATTTATTGATTTTCTTAGATTGATTAAAAACAAGAAAAGTGTCAGATTTCTGAAATTTGACAATAATTATATCTGTAACCCTTGAGCAAGGCCCTTAACCCTCTATGCTCCGGGGGTCCCTTACGAGGGAAATATCAAGGTCTGTGACGTGGGGCCGCCTTCCCGTGGGCTCACCACCTGCATGAGGGACCGTAAGGGACGGTGCTGTGAGGATTGGACAGCGGTTGAAGGCGGGGGTCTGCTTAGACTGCTGCCCCCGCGACCCGAATTACGGATAAGTGGGAGAAAATGAATGAATGAATATATCTGTAACTTTACAGCTGTATAAGTCTTACCTCTGTAGTTGGTTGTGATTTATTTTACTTCATGTTTGTTTATTTCATTATTTTATATGTATTTGTATACGTATATATTATTTAATTTTGTATGTAAGTTATTATTGTTGTTATTATTGTCATTAGTATTGTTATCATTTTCCTGTATAGATTCTGTTTGGTTGATTTGTTAATGTTTTCTGTTTAAAGCATTAAAAAAAAAAACACCAGTAAGGAGATCTGAATCCAAATAAAAATTATGAATGGTAAAAAAAGGTCTAAACCCGCAGGAGCCCAATACAGAAAAAAGAGGAAAGAATTACGGTGAAAACGTGCAAAAGATAAAGGTGTGTATGCAGCTCTATCACTCATCTTATTATGAGGATAGTAAAGGCTAATGGATTTATTGAAATAGGCTAATAACTGTATATCACTAAGGTTATGCCTGTTGCCTGCTATGATTTTACGCATAGAGCAACAATATTTATTTTAGCTTGCATAAAATTATAATTTATAATATATATAATATAATATAATATAATATGGTTTATAATTATGTGTGTAGCTTGCAACAAAACAATTAAAACCTAACTAGTCTAGTTGGATTGTAGTTGAACTAACACATTAATTTGATTATCTTTAATTGAGTTGATGTTATAAAGGTTTTCTTTGATTACACTGAATAGGTCCTAAACTAAGTTCAGTGAGGGGGAATTTCCAGTGCAGTTTGCCAAGGAGTTTTATGGTTCTTGATTTGATAAAAGAATTTGATAAATTGTGCACAATGACGTGTGAATTTAATTGTGCAATAAATGCATTTAGGGTGATATTTATACATGAAATGAAGCTCTTGGTGTCTTCAAATTTGTGGACTGCTCTGAGAAAATGTCTTACTCATCCAGTGACGGTAGCTGAAGCAGAGAGGAGCTTTTTAAAGCTGAAACTAATCAATGGGGGAGATGCTGTGTCATGGCGTGGTTCACCCAGGGCATAATTCAAGCTAGAAACACCATTGTCGGTTGTTGGTATCTACTTAGCGCAAACATACAGTTCAGCATCAGTTCAACAGCAAGCAGAACATATTAAGAGTAATAAATAATGGAAGAAACTCCTGACTTGAACTTGCCACAACACTTATGTCCTTATTTGCATGATTATTTTGAAGTTGTTGAAAAAAAGGTTTTGGGCTCATGATCATTTATTGGATATTAATCAGTATTTGATTTATTAATATAATTTTATTAATAGATTCATGTGCTAAGAGTAACATTAAATTTTTTTCACATAAACTGAGTTCATTAAGCAAGAGTCTTGTGATAAAAATTGTCATTAAGTCATTGTCATTAGGGCCATAATAAATCGTAGTACTTGGATACTTAAGTTCATTTGAAAGCAAAAATGTTTGTACTTTCACTGAAGTGAACGTTTAAAGGGAGCACTTTTACTTTACTGGAGTCATATTTTTTTACTGAAGATACTACTGTATTTCTACTTTTCCATGCTTTGTATATTTCGTCCACCACTGCAGAGTGAAATCTGTAAGAAAGACAACTGAAGAACCTTTAGTGTACCCAAGCTGGTACATTCAATTGTGGCACCAATAAATACATTTGTACCATTTGCTTCATCATGGCTTCTTGGCTCACATTCTCAGCATCTGAATGTTAGACATGGAGCAGCAAGCTAAAACATGCACAAGTTTCTCTTTGGGAAAGGTCAGATTTTTAAAATCAGCTAAAGTCAGCTAAAAAGGAAAGGATCCATAAAAAATATTAAATAGAAAAGTCATAACATGCAATAAAACATCTAAATTATGAAATATTACACTATGTCGATATCAAGCTGTAGATAAAAAATATTTGTTTAAATAACTTTTTAAACACCCTGCTATTTTGCAAGTTCTCCCACTTAGAAATCATGGAGGGGTCTGAAATTGTCATCGTAGGTGCATGTCCACTGTGAGAGACATAATCTAAAAAAAATAAAAAATATCCAGAAATCACAATGTATGATTTTTTTACTATTTATTTGTATGATACAGCTGCAAATAAGTATTTGAACACCTGAGAAAGTCAATGTTAATATTTGGTACAGTAGCCTTTGTTTGCAATTACAGAGGTCAAACGTTTCCTGTAGTTTTTCACCAGGTTTGCACACACTGCAGGAGGGATTTTGGCCCACTCCTCCACACATATCTTCTCTAGATCAGTCAGGTTTCTGGCCTGTCGCTGAGAAACACCGAGTTTAAGCTTCCTCCAAAGATTCTCTATTGAG